>NC_056728.1:968359201-968574201 GCF_019279795.1 Protopterus annectens
AGCTAGAAAATTTAAAAAGCGGAACCCCGCCATTGAACAGGGCCAAAGGAACCAGGATTCCCTCCTAAACCCCCAAGAAAAAAGCAGTTTTTTTGTTTTTCTAACAGAACCAGGCAGCTCACAAAAGATAGCTAGAATAGGTTTCCAACTGCACATCAGGAAGAAGCTGAGAAGAACAGGAACCATCTACACCGATGCTAAGCCCCAATGAAACTGAAAATAACAGTTAAGCCAGAACCAGGATTGCCCTACGCCTTTGTAGGGTGGATAGTACCCTCCACACCTGCAGAGTTTCAGCCTCCTAGCTTTTTCCCTCTTGGAGAAAAACAACTTTCCACAGGTATTTTTTCTCTATGCAGAAACATGCTTGAAATGCATAGGGAAAGCTAAAAACAATAAGCGGTCATACTGAAACTGGCAGTTAAGCCAGAACCAGGATTGCCCTACCCCTTTGTAGGGTGGATAATACCCTACACACCTGCAGAGTTTCAGCCTCCTTGCTTTTTCCCTCTTGGAGAAAACAACTTTCCACAGGTATTTTTTCTCTATGCAGAAACATGCTTGAAATGCATAGGAAAGCTAAAAACAATAAGCGGTCATACTGAAACTGGCAGTTAAGCCAGAACCAGGATTGCCCTACCCCTTTGTAGGGTGGATAGTACCCTACACACCTGCAGAGTTTCAGCCTCCTAGCTTTTTCCCTCTTGGAGAAAACAACTTTCCACAGGTATTTTTTCTCTATGCAGAAACATGCTTGAAATGCATAGGAAAGCTAAAAACAATAAGCGGTCATACTGAAACTGGCAGTTAAGCCAGAACCAGGATTGCCCTACCCCTTTGTAGGGTGGATAGTACCCTACACACCTGCAGAGTTTCAGCCTCCTAGCTTTTTCCCTCTTGGAGAAAAACAACTTTCCACAGGTATTTTTTCTCTATGCAGAAACATGCTTGAAATGCATAGGAAAGCTAAAAACAATAAGCGGTCATACTGAAACTGGCAGTTAAGCCAGAACCAGGATTGCCCTACCCCTTTGTAGGGTGGATAGTACCCTACACACCTGCAGAGTTTCAGCCTCCTAGCTTTTTCCCTCTTGGAGAAAACAACTTTCCACAGGTATTTTTTCTCTATGCAGAAACATGCTTGAAATGCATAGGAAAGCTAAAAACAATAAGCGGTCATACTGAAACTGGCAGTTAAGCCAGAACCAGGATTGCCCTACCCCTTTGTAGGGTGGATAGTACCCTACACACCTGCAGAGTTTCAGCCTCCTAGCTTTTTCCCTCTTGGAGAAAACAACTTTCCACAGGTATTTTTTCTCTATGCAGAAACATGCTTGAAATGCATAGGAAAAGCTAAAAACAATAAACGGTCATACTGAAACTGGCAGTTAAGCCAGAACCAGGATTGCCCTACCCCTTTGTAGGGTGGATAGTACCCTACACACCTGCAGAGTTTCAGCCTCCTAGCTTTTTCCCTCTTGGAGAAAAACAACTTTCCACAGGTATTTTTTCTCTATGCAGAAACATGCTTGAAATGCAAAAAGAAAGCTAAAAACAATAAGCGGTCATACTGAAACTGGCAGTTAAGCCAGAACCAGGATTGCCCTACCCCTTTGTAGGGTGGATAGTACCCTACACACCTGCAGAGTTTCAGCCTCCTAGCTTTTTCCCTCTTGGAGAAAAACAACTTTCCACAGTTATTTTTTCTCTATGCAGAAACATGCTTGAAATGCATAGGGAAAGCTAAAAACAATAAACGGTCATACTGAAACTGGCAGTTAAGCCAGAACCAGGATTGCCCTACCCCTTTGTAGGGTGGATAGTACCCTACACACCTGCAGAGTTTCAGCCTCCTAGCTTTTTCCCTCTTGGAGAAAAACAACTTTCCACAGGTATTTTTTTCTCTATGCAGAAACATGCTTGAAATGCAAAAAAAAAGCTAAAAACAATAAGCGGTCATACTGAAACTGGCAGTTAAGCCAGAACCAGGATTGCCCTACCCCTTTGTAGGGTGGATAGTACCCTACACACCTGCAGAGTTTCAGCCTCCTAGCTTTTTCCCTCTTGGAGAAAAACAACTTTCCACAGTTTTTATTTTTCTCTATGCAGAAACATGCTTGAAATGCATACTGAAAGCTAAAAACAATAAGCGGTCATACTGAAACTGGCAGTTAAGCCAGAACCAGGATTGCCCTACCCCTTTGTAGGGTGGATAGTACCCTACACACCTGCAGAGTTTCAGCCTCCTAGCTTTTTCCCTCTTGGAGAAAAACAACTTTCCACAGGTATTTTTTCTCTATGCAGAAACATGCTTGAAATGCAAAAAGAAAGCTAAAAACAATAAACGGTCATACTGAAACTGGCAGTTAAGCCAGAACCAGGATTGCCCTTCCCCTTTGTAGGGTGGATAGTACCCTACACACCTGCAGAGTTTCAGCCTCCTAGCTTTTTCCCTCTTGGAGAAAAACAACTTTCCAAGTTATTTTTTCTCTATGCAGAAACATGCTTGAAATGCATAGGGAAAGCTAAAAACAATAAACGGTCATACTGAAACTGGCAGTTAAGCCAGAACCAGGATTGCCCTACCCCTTTGTAGGGTGGATAGTACCCTACAAACCTGCAGAGTTTCAGCCTCCTAGCTTTTTCCCCTCTTGGAGAAAAACAACTTTCCACACGTATTTTTTCTCTATGCAGAAACATGCTTGAAATGCAAAAAGAAAGCTAAAAACAATAAGCGGTCATACTGAAACTGGCAGTTAAGCCAGAACCAGGATTGCCCTACCCCTTTGTAGGGTGGATAATACCCTACACACCTGCAGAGTTTCAGCCTCCTAGCTTTTTCCCTCTTGGAGAAAAACAACTTTCCACAGGTATTTTTTCTCTATGCAGAAACATGCTTGAAATGCATAGGAAAGCTAAAAACAATAAGCGGTCATACTGAAACTGGCAGTTAAGCCAGAACCAGGATTGCCCTACCCCTTTATAGGGTGGATAGTACCCTACACACCTGCAGAGTTTCAGCCTCCTAGCTTTTTCCCTCTTGGAGAAAAACAACTTTCCACAGGTATTTTTTTCTCTTTGCAGAAACATGCTTGAAATGCATAGGGAAAGCTAAAAACAATAAGCGGTCATACTGAAACTGGCAGTTAAGCCAGAACCAGGATTGCCCTACCCTTTGTAGGGTGGATAGTACCCTACACACCTGCAGAGTTTCAGCCTCCTAGCTTTTTCCCTCTTGGAGAAAAACAACTTTCCACAGGTATTTTTTCTCTATGCAGAAACATGCTTGAAATGCATAGGGAAAGCTAAAAACAATAAGCGGTCATACTGAAACTGGCAGTTAAGCCAGAACCAGGATTGCCCTACCCTTTGTAGGGTGGATAGTACCCTACACACCTGCAGAGTTTCAGCCTCCTAGCTTTTTCCCTCTTGGAGAAAAACAACTTTCCACAGGTATTTTTCTCTATGCAGAAACATGCTTGAAATGCAAAAGAAAGCTAAAAACAATAAGCGGTCATACTGAAACTGGCAGTTAAGCCAGAACCAGGATTGCCCTACCCCTTTGTAGGGTGGATAGTACCCTACACACCTGCAGAGTTTCAGCCTCCTAGCTTTTTCCCTCTTGGAGAAAACAACTTTCCACAGGTATTTTTTCTCTATGCAGAAACATGCTTGAAATGCATAGGAAAGCTAAAAACAATAAGCGGTCATACTGAAACTGGCAGTTAAGCCAGAACCAGGATTGCCCTACCCCTTTGTAGGGTGGATAGTACCCTACACACCTGCAGAGTTTCAGCCTCCTAGCTTTTTCCCTCTTGGAGAAAAACAACTTTCCACAGGTATTTTTTCTCTATGCAGAAACATGCTTGAAATGCATAGGAAAGCTAAAAACAATAAGCGGTCATACTGAAACTGGCAGTTAAGCCAGAACCAGGATTGCCCTACCCTTTGTAGGGTGGATAGTACCCTACACACCTGCAGAGTTTCAGCCTCCTAGCTTTTTCCCTCTTGGAGAAAAACAACTTTCCACAGGTATTTTTCTCTATGCAGAAACATGCTTGAAATGCATAGGGAAAGCTAAAAACAATAAGCGGTCATACTGAAACTGGCAGTTAAGCCAGAACCAGGATTGCCCTACCCCTTTGTAGGGTGGATAGTACCCTACACACCTGCAGAGTTTCAGCCTCCTAGCTTTTTCCCTCTTGGAGAAAAACAACTTTCCACAGGTATTTTTCTCTATGCAGAAACATGCTTGAAATGCATAGGAAAGCTAAAAACAATAAGCGGTCATACTGAAACTGGCAGTTAAGCCAGAACCAGGATTGCCCTACCCCTTTGTAGGGTGGATAGTACCCTACACACCTGCAGAGTTTCAGCCTCCTAGCTTTTTCCCTCTTGGAGAAAAACAACTTTCCACAGGTATTTTTCTCTATGCAGAAATATGCTTGAAATGCATAAAGAAAGCTAAAAACAATAAGCGGTCATACTGAAACTGGCAGTTAAGCCAGAACCAGGATTGCCCTACCCCTTTGTAGGGTGGATAGTACCCTACACACCTGCAGAGTTTCAGCCTCCTAGCTTTTTCCCTCTTGGAGAAAAACAACTTTCCACAGGTATTTTTTCTCTATGCAGAAACATGCTTGAAATGCATAGGAAAAGCTAAAAACAATAAACGGTCATACTGAAACTGGCAGTTAAGCCAGAACCAGGATTGCCCTACCCCTTTGTAGGGTGGATAGTACCCTACACACCTGCAGAGTTTCAGCCTCCTAGCTTTTTCCCTCTTGGAGAAAAACAACTTTCCACAGGTATTTTTCTCTATGCAGAAACATGCTTGAAATGCATAGGAAAGCTAAAAACAATAAGCGGTCATACTGAAACTGGCAGTTAAGCCAGAACCAGGATTGCCCTACCCCTTTGTAGGGTGGATAGTACCCTACACACCTGCAGAGTTTCAGCCTCCTAGCTTTTTCCCTCTTGGAGAAAACAACTTTCCACAGGTATTTTTTCTCTATGCAGAAACATGCTTGAAATGCATAGGAAAGCTAAAAACAATAAGCGGTCATACTGAAACTGGCAGTTAAGCCAGAACCAGGATTGCCCTACCCCTTTGTAGGGTGGATAGTACCCTACACACCTGCAGAGTTTCAGCCTCCTAGCTTTTTCCCTCTTGGAGAAAAACAACTTTCCACAGGTATTTTTTCTCTATGCAGAAACATGCTTGAAATGCAAAAGAAAGCTAAAAACAATAAGCGGTCATACTGAAACTGGCAGTTAAGCCAGAACCAGGATTGCCCTACCCCTTTGTAGGGTGGATAATACCCTACACACCTGCAGAGTTTCAGCCTCCTAGCTTTTTCCCTCTTGGAGAAAAACAACTTTCCACAGTTATTTTTCTCTATGCAGAAACATGCTTGAAATGCATAGGGAAAGCTAAAAACAATAAGCGGTCATACTGAAACTGGCAGTTAAGCCAGAACCAGGATTGCCCTACCCTTTGTAGGGTGGATAGTACCCTACACACCTGCAGAGTTTCAGCCTCCTAGCTTTTTCCCTCTTGGAGAAAAACAACTTTCCACAGTTATTTTTCTCTATGCAGAAACATGCTTGAAATGCATAGGGAAGCTAAAAACAATAAACGGTCATACTGAAACTGGCAGTTAAGCCAGAACCAGGATTGCCCTACCCTTTGTAGGGTGGATAGTACCCTACACACCTGCAGAGTTTCAGCCTCCTAGCTTTTTCCCTCTTGGAGAAAAACAACTTTCCACAGGTATTTTTCTCTATGCAGAAACATGCTTGAAATTCAAAAAGAAAGCTAAAAACAATAAGCGGTCATACTGAAACTGGCAGTTAAGCCAGAACCAGGATTGCCCTACCCCTTTGTAGGGTGGATAATACCCTACACACCTGCAGAGTTTCAGCCTCCTAGCTTTTTCCCTCTTGGAGAAAAACAACTTTCCAGGGTTATTTTTCTCTATGCAGAAACATGCTTGAAATGCATAGGAAAGCTAAAAACAATAAGCGGTCATACTGAAACTGGCAGTTAAGCCAGAACCAGGATTGCCCTACCCCTTTGTAGGGTGGATAGTACCCTACACACCTGCAGAGTTTCAGCCTCCTAGCTTTTTCCCTCTTGGAGAAAACAACTTTCCACAGGTATTTTTTCTCTATGCAGAAACATGCTTGAAATGCAATAAGAAAGCTAAAAACAATAAGCGGTCATACTGAAACTGGCAGTTAAGCCAGAACCAGGATTGCCCTACCCCTTTGTAGGGTGGATAATACCCTACACACCTGCAGAGTTTCAGCCTCCTAGCTTTTTCCCTCTTGGAGAAAAACAACTTTCCACAGTTATTTTTCTCTATGCAGAAACATGCTTGAAATGCATAGGGAAAGCTAAAAACAATAAGCGGTCATACTGAAACTGGCAGTTAAGCCAGAACCAGGATTGCCCTACCCCTTTGTAGGGTGGATAGTACCCTACACACCTGCAGAGTTTCAGCCTCCTAGCTTTTTCCCTCTTGGAGAAAAACAACTTTCCACAGGTATTTTTTCTCTATGCAGAAACATGCTTGAAATGCATAGGAAAGCTAAAAACAATAAGCGGTCATACTGAAACTGGCAGTTAAGCCAGAACCAGGATTGCCCTACCCCTTTGTAGGGTGGATAGTACCCTACACACCTGCAGAGTTTCAGCCTCCTAGCTTTTTCCCTCTTGGAGAAAACAACTTTCCACAGGTATTTTTTCTCTATGCAGAAACATGCTTGAAATGCATAGGAAAGCTAAAAACAATAAGCGGTCATACTGAAACTGGCAGTTAAGCCAGAACCAGGATTGCCCTACCCCTTTGTAGGGTGGATAGTACCCTACACACCTGCAGAGTTTCAGCCTCCTAGCTTTTTCCCTCTTGGAGAAAAACAACTTTCCACAGGTATTTTTTCTCTATGCAGAAACATGCTTGAAATGCATAGGGAAGCTAAAAACAATAAGCGGTCATACTGAAACTGGCAGTTAAGCCAGAACCAGGATTGCCCTACCCCTTTGTAGGGTGGATAGTACCCTACACACCTGCAGAGTTTCAGCCTACTAGCTTTTTCTCTGTTGGAGAAAAACAACTTTCCAAAGTTATTTTTCTCTATGCAGAAACATGCTTGAAATGCATAGGGAAAGCTAAAAACAATAAACGGTCATACTGAAACTGGCAGTTAAGCCAGAACCAGGATTGCCCTACCCTTTGTAGGGTGGATAGTACCCTACACACCTGCAGAGTTTCAGCCTCCTAGCTTTTTCCCTCTTGGAGAAAAACAACTTTCCACAGGTATTTTTTCTCTATGCAGAAACATGCTTGAAATGCAAAAAGAAAGCTAAAAACAATAAGCGGTCATACTGAAACTGGCAGTTAAGCCAGAACCAGGATTGCCCTACCCCTTTGTAGGGTGGATAATACCCTACACACCTGCAGAGTTTCAGCCTCCTAGCTTTTTCCCTCTTGGAGAAAAACAACTTTCCACAGTTATTTTTTCTCTATGCAGAAACATGCTTGAAATGCATAGGGAAAGCTAAAAACAATAAGCGGTCATACTGAAACTGGCAGTTAAGCCAGAACCAGGATTGCCCTACCCCTTTGTAGGGTGGATAGTACCCTACACACCTGCAGAGTTTCAGCCTCCTAGCTTTTTCCCTCTTGGAGAAAACAACTTTCCACAGGTATTTTTTCTCTATGCAGAAACATGCTTGAAATGCCAAAAGAAAGCTAAAAACAATAAGCGGTCATACTGAAACTGGCAGTTAAGCCAGAACCAGGATTGCCCTACCCCTTTGTAGGGTGGATAATACCCTACACACCTGCAGAGTTTCAGCCTCCTAGCTTTTTCCCTCTTGGAGAAAAACAACTTTCCACAGTTATTTTTTCTCTATGCAGAAACATGCTTGAAATGCATAGGGAAAGCTAAAAACAATAAGCGGTCATACTGAAACTGGCAGTTAAGCCAGAACCAGGATTGCCCTACCCCTTTGTAGGGTGGATAGTACCCTACACACCTGCAGAGTTTCAGCCTCCTAGCTTTTTCCCTCTTGGAGAAAAACAACTTTCCACAGGTATTTTTTCTCTATGCAGAAACATGCTTGAAATGCATAGGAAAGCTAAAAACAATAAGCGGTCATACTGAAACTGGCAGTTAAGCCAGAACCAGGATTGCCCTACCCCTTTGTAGGGTGGATAGTACCCTACACACCTGCAGAGTTTCAGCCTCCTAGCTTTTTCCCTCTTGGAGAAAAACAACTTTCCACAGGTATTTTTTCTCTATGCAGAAACATGCTTGAAATGCATAGGGAAAGCTAAAAACAATAAGCGGTCATACTGAAACTGGCAGTTAAGCCAGAACCAGGATTGCCCTACCCCTTTGTAGGGTGGATAGTACCCTACACACCTGCAGAGTTTCAGCCTCCTAGCTTTTTCCCTCTTGGAGAAAAACAACTTTCCACAGGTATTTTTTCTCTATGCAGAAACATGCTTGAAATGCAAAAAGAAAGCTAAAAACAATAAGCGGTCATACTGAAACTGGCAGTTAAGCCAGAACCAGGATTGCCCTACCCCTTTGTAGGGTGGATAATACCCTACACACCTGCAGAGTTTCAGCCTCCTAGCTTTTTCCCTCTTGGAGAAAAACAACTTTCCACAGTTATTTTTTCTCTATGCAGAAACATGCTTGAAATGCATAGGGAAAGCTAAAAACAATAAACGGTCATACTGAAACTGGCAGTTAAGCCAGAACCAGGATTGCCCTACCCCTTTGTAGGGTGGATAGTACCCTACACACCTGCAGAGTTTCAGCCTCCTAGCTTTTTCCCTCTTGGAGAAAAACAACTTTCCACAGGTATTTTTTCTCTATGCAGAAACATGCTTGAAATGCAAAAAGAAAGCTAAAAACAATAAGCGGTCATACTGAAACTGGCAGTTAAGCCAGAACCAGGATTGCCCTACCCCTTTGTAGGGTGGATAATACCCTACACACCTGCAGAGTTTCAGCCTCCTAGCTTTTCCCTCTTGGAGAAAAACAACTTTCCACAGGTATTTTTTTCTCTATGCAGAAACATGCTTGAAATGCATAGGGAAAGCTAAAAACAATAAGCGGTCATACTGAAACTGGCAGTTAAGCCAGAACCAGGATTGCCCTACCCCTTTGTAGGGTGGATAGTACCCTACACACCTGCAGAGTTTCAGCCTCCTAGCTTTTTCCCTCTTGGAGAAAAACAACTTTCCACAGGTATTTTTTCTCTATGCAGAAACATGCTTGAAATGCAAAAAGAAAGCTAAAAACAATAAATGGTCATACTGAAACTGGCAGTTAAGCCAGAACCAGGATTGCCCTACCCCTTTGTAGGGTGGATAGTACCCTACACACCTGCAGAGTTTCAGCCTCCTAGCTTTTTCCCTCTTGGAGAAAAACAACTTTCCACAGTTATTTTTTCTCTATGCAGAAACATGCTTGAAATGCATAGGGAAAGCTAAAATCAATAAATGGTCATACTGAAACTGGCAGTTAAGCCAGAACCAGGATTGCCCTACCCCTTTGTAGGGTGGATAGTACCCTACACACCTGCAGAGTTTCAGCCTCCTAGCTTTTTCCCTCTTGGAGAAAAACAACTTTCCACAGGTATTTTTTCTCTATGCAGAAACATGCTTGAAATGCAAAACGAAAGCTAAAAACAATAAGCGGTCATACTGAAACTGGCAGTTAAGCCAGAACCAGGATTGCCCTACCCCTTTGTAGGGTGGATAATACCCTACACACCTGCAGAGTTTCAGCCTCCTAGCTTTTTCCCTCTTGGAGAAAAACAACTTTCCACAGGTATTTTTTCTCTATGCAGAAACATGCTTGAAATGCATAGGGAGTGAAATCCAATTTTATTAAAACTCAAATTAAATACAAATCAACTAACAAACAAATAACTTGGCCCACATTGGACTAAACGAACACCATTAAAGAATTTCACTTAATACACAGACTAGAAAATGACAAAATAAGTAACTACAGAATAACAAATAGATGAAAATTAGAGGCAGTGCAGGAAAAGCCTACACTACCAAACCAACAAGAGCAACACCAAGGCCCACTACGAAACTGTCCCAAGAAGGCCTGGTAAATATCCATAAATAAAAAGTCCCCTGCAATCAATAAAGGCAATCAAGAAAATAGGTACATACCAAGGTAATGCGTGTCGCAATGTGATACTGTCCCGGGAAACGGCAAATAGCCATAAACAACAAGTCCCCTGCAACCAAGAAAGGCAAACATAAAGACCTAAAAAGCAGAGCAAATAACATATGTCCCAAATAAAGGTCCACCAAACAAGAAAATGCCTGGCCACAATGCCAGGAAGCCAACGTTATCCAGGATCAAGTTCACGGGCAGTTTATCCCCCAGTCTTTTCCAAAGAACGGGAGCATCTACCAGCCTTGGAGCGAATGTTCCTATCCTTCCGTGTAACTATCTTCCAGCCAGTATCCGAGTCCAACGGTTGAAGTGGGTCAACACTAGGTGGAGTGTCCTCCGCAGGCAGGGTTAGTAATGAGACCTCAGCATGCTCTGGTAAGGGAGTAGTCGCAGAACGATCATGATCCGTCTGTGCTTTATGCACCTCCTTCAAAAACCGTGGTGGACGCTTCGGGTCAGGGGCTGTCTTCTGAAGCAAGGCAGGGGCCTGCGCGACTTCAGGCCACGCTGTCTCCTCTGGAGTAGGCTGAGTAAGCAGTGGGTCCGGGGTCTCCGCAAGAGGCTCCGCAACAGTCCGGATAACAAGCCTCGGGCGCTCTAAGCGAATCGCCTCCTGATGCTCCTCCCTGAGGGTATCCTCTCCAGGTACATAAGGGGAGAGCAAATTATCACAGTTTTTCCAATGATGTCTTCCAGAGCATAAAACACAACTGGTAGGGCATTCCCTCGCAAAGTGATCATGCAGCCCACAATGGGAGCAGCGTCTCAGGTGACAATCAGTGACCAAATGGTCAAACGCCCCACAAAAATAACATGTCTTTGGTTGCCCCGCGTATCAGAGCACACCTCTTTGGCCCATAATGAAACAAACACCTGGCAAATGGACCGGGCCGGTATCTTCCAATTTAAAGTCTGCCCAGATAATCCACCCCAAGTCCCATACCCCTCCAGCAGCGGGGTCCCGGGATTTTTCGATCGAGATAATCTTATCCACATACTTGCTCAAGTATCGCTCTATACCGATGGGATCTACATGAATAGAGCGGAAGTGGAGAGTAAGCCTCCGACGAAATTGAATATTCATCTTTGTAATGGAGAAGGCGGCAATGGACGGAACGTCCCCATTTGCTAAAAAAGCCGACTGAAAACGCAGAGCCACGGCTTGTGACTCAAACACCACCTCTACATGTGACTCTTTACCCCAATGGGCCACAGCGCAGATGGATATAAGAGGAATCTTCAATGGCCATAGTACCTCAGTCCAAATTTCCGCCCTACTGGTAGGCTGCCCTGACTTCTGCAACTTCACTGATGGTTTGTGAACAATACGGACCCATGGCGGGGGCGCTATCTCCTCTTCCACTCCCGAGGCTGCGACCCCGGCAGACGTCCTGTCCTGCATATCCGGTTGCGGGCTGTCCTCCAAGGGCTCGGGCCGAGGCACCTGTCCTGGGGGCGGAGTTTGACTGTCCGATACCACCCGGCGGTATTTGACCTGCCTGTCCACAGGCACCTCCGAAGCCTGCTGATCTCCTCCTCTCTTTAGAGCCGCTGCCCGGCTCCCTCCCAGCGGTGGCGGCACCCTCTGCGGTCTCACAGATGGCTCGGTATCCACTTCCATGTGCACTTCTCGAGGGGGCCCAGTGGTCTGCTGGCCCGGCGATGGAGCTCTATCATAATCCCCAAGGAGATCTTGCCCCAGTCTTTCACACTGGTCAGCGCCCTCCGGTTGCAGCTTAGAATCGAAAGAAGCGTCAATCTCTTTACTCCAATGTGGATAATGCTCCTTTAAAGCTTGCCTCTCTAGTTCCTGCAACTCATCAAAAAGGGCTTGGTCCCAAGTACCTGTCGATGGAAACCCCGAAGCCCGGGGGGCATCATCACGCTGGGTGGGGCGCAATGGCCCTTGAGAGCATTGTCGTTTTCCACTGTGGTCCTCGCAAGGCATCCCAAATAAATCTCTAGAAGTCCCAGATGACGGTATGAGTTCACCCGTCTGTCTATCCGGGCACTGCCCACCTTCCTGCGATCGGGTGCGACCCTTTGGAATGGCCCCTGCCTGATTAGGAGCTTGCTGGTTTGTCCCGGAATCATGTCCCAAAGTCCCTGCAGCCTGAGCTGCAGCGCTGAGCTGCCCAGTGCTCTTATCCCTGTCCACAGAAGTGTGGTCAGTCTGCCCTTGCCCAGGAGCTTGCCCTCGTATCTGGTTAGCCTGCCCCTTACCTCGGGTAGCTGTCGCAGGTTCGACCGGCACCTCTACGGTGTCGTCGGGACTACGGGGTGGTTTCGGCGATATCATCGATGGATTTCGTCTCCGCTGGCTTCTAAATATGGTCGCCTGGCTCCCTGCTGTAGATCGAGTGTCATCTTGCGCTGCCAGGACGTCGTCGGGGCCTCCCGTCATCGCCGTCGCTGTTTTCGGCGGATTTCACATCCGTTGACTTCCAATAGCGGTCGCCTGGTTCCCGCCATCTTCGCAAGCATCCCACCAGTCCGTTTCACCTGGTCGCATCATCCGTTGCCCCTCTGGCCGCTGAAAACCTCTTACTTTCACTTTCATCGCGTTTTCCGATTCCGGCGCTTCCGGGGTCCAACCTGGCGGGGGCTCCGGTCCATACGGGACAGTCTCAAGGATTTTCGGCTTTCTGCGACTCGGTGGGAGTCCCTCCGACTTCCTAAGGGCCTGGTACTCGCTCCACAGTTGCTGGGAAAGGTGAAAATCTTCATCCAGGCTTGGTAGGCCTCATTTTTCTGCTTCTTCTGCCCAATCCAATAACGAATGAATTTGGAGGTCCCGATCACTTTTCCGAAGTCCAGAACTCAGCCTGGGTTCATCCTGGGGTCTTCCCACAGCAGTTCCAATCGGTGGCATCCGGTCTTCCTGAGTTTCTTCCACGCATTCTGGCTCATTTTCTTCAGCTGATGCAGCAGTATGAGAAAGTGTGTCTTCCATCATAGGGAAAGCTAAAAACAATAAACGGTCATTTGGAAACTGGCAGTTAAGCCAGAACCAGGATTGCCCTACCCCTTTATAGGGTGGATTGTACCCTACACACCTGCAGAGTTTCAGCCTCCTAGCTTTTTCCCTCTTGGAGAAAAACAACTTTCCACCAGGGCCCACCCTCGACTGGATCTTAGTTTCACATCCACTGAAATACTCAAATCCAAAGACTCAACCACTATCTAGCAACCTATAACAAAAATAAAATTCTTCCAAAATACTTCCTTAACAACCAGAACAGTATATCTCTATGTGGTGACATCCACCCCAGCCCAGGACCTTCAGACATAACTACACTCAACCAAACTTCATTTTCTAAAGATCTACTCTTATCAACTTTAAGCATTCGTAGTGTCTGTAAAAAAATTACAGACTTCCATACCTGGCTAACACAAAACACCCCTGACATCATAGCAGTCACCTCAAATCCAAGATAATGAAATAACACCCCAGGTTATAACATACTACGGAAAGATAGAACAAAAATGGAGGTGGGGTATCCCTAATCTATGCTGCCTATCTCACAATACTACCCTTCCAGAAAACACTCATTTTCAGCTGAAATCCTAATAGGAACCTACAAATTAACAAATCTAAACAGGTATGCATAGTTAGTCTGTATATCCCACCAGGACATAATATCCAAATCCTTGAGGAAATCTCACCTGGATGTCAGAAAATGTCTGCAACTAAACTATTATTATGGGAGATGTAAACATCAATTGGCAAGATTTAATAACTGACTTCCCAACAAACAGCATAAACCTCTACAAGTTTACCCAACTCGTCACCAGCTCTACCAGAATGCTCAACAGCAGTACACCAGGGCCCACCCTCGACTGGATCTTAGTTTCACATCCACTGAAATACTCAAATCCAAAGACCCTACCCAATATACTCAGTGACCACGTGCCTGTTTTCACTTATAGATCCACTCCACATATATCAAAATCTCATACCTATAAAGCTACCAGAAACCTAAAACATTTTGATCAACAAGAATTTATCAACATTCTAAAACTCTCAGATTGGTGCTCACTAAAAACTCTCCCATTGGATGACGCCTTATACTATTTTAACAAGATATTCCTAGATACACTCAACAACCTAGCCCCCCCTCATATTAAAAGAATAAAATCAAACCACACACCCTGGCTAACAAAGGCCACCAAAGAACTCCTACAAAATAGGGACAAGGCCTGGAAAGAATGGCATAAAAACAAAAATGAATGTAACCTACTTAGATACAAACAATTACGAAACAAAGCTAAATAGCTAGTATGTACTGACAAGAGAAACTATTTCTCTTACCAACTGAGTAACCATAGAAACAACCCAGAATAATTCTGGAAAAGCAACACTAATCTCCTTACTCCTGGCACCAAACAAAACCCATCACCATGCCCAGAAAAAAACACCATCACAAACAACCACTATGTTCAACTCACATTTTTTAAATAGCATACACAAATTAGTAACAGACTCCTCTCCCTCTACCCCCAACCTGTCAAATTCCTCTCCCCCTCCTCCTCTACACAACAAAAGCAGTCCTCACTTAGAAAGATCCTCTCCTCCCTTCAAAGACAATTCTTCTACCCTTCACCCAAGCAATACAACACCATCTAGCCTGTTCTCACTACAACCAATACCAACCACAGAAATTCAGAGGCTCCTCAGAAAATTAAAACCATGCTTTCTCTCCTCTGATGGCCTCCCACCAGAATATTTAAAACTCGCTACCAAGCCCATAGCATACCCCGTTAGCATTCTGATCAACTGCTCAATTACAGAATCCTATGGAAAAAACCTCTGGAAAAAATCCATCATCACCCCACTTCACAAAAGAGGTAACTCCAATAAATCCTCTAACTATCGTCCGATCTCTATCCTCTCCCCACTATCCAAACTCTTTGAAAAGTTTATCCATAAACAGTTATTTCACCATCTCATACATAACAACCTACTCACCCCCACCCAACATGGCTTTTGCCCCTCACACAGCACAAGCACTGCACTAATCTCCTTCATGGATAATGTACAGAGATCCATTGACTCAGGTAATATTACTCTGGTACTACTATTAGACCTGTCGAAGGCTTTTGATACAGTATCACACAAAAAATTCTACAACACCTTTCTAATACTGGCTGCAACCCAGCCACCCACCATTGGTTTACAAGCTACCTCACTAACAGGCAACAATGCATAAAATGGCAAAATACCCTATCAGAATAACAAACCAACCAAACCAGAGTACCACAAGGGTCCATACTTGGACCTTTACTCTTTAACATATTTACCAACAGCCTTCACACTGCCTCTCCTCTTAGCTCTATTAACCAATATGCATATGCAGATGATAGTACAATAATCTCCTCCTCAATTAACCCACAGCACCTCCAACAAATAACCCAAGATATTGTGACAGCAATTAAAGCCTGGTTAACCGAATCACAACTGCTTCTTAATGCCAAAAAAAAGCTTCTACTCTTTGTAGCAAAACCCTTCTCACCTGACTCTCATTTTCATATTTTCTCCCAAAGCAACACATAAATTAAAATTGTATCCCATGTTAAACTATTAGGTATCAGCATTGACAATAAACTTACATTTGAATACCACATTGGTAATTCCATTAAAAAAATACTGCAAATTAGGTGCCCTGTACAGACATAAACATTTCATGGACAGCACCACCAAAAAAGCTGTCGCCAACATATATGGTGCCTCCATTTTTACTAACCTGCACTCATCTCTACAAAATAAAAGTCCAGTCCTATTACCATAAAATTGCCAAATTTGCCACAGACAACTCATACCACTCACATCACTGCCAAGCCTTAAATGAATTAAACTGGCTGCAATTTCCACATCTCAACTTAACCTCATTCAGCTGTCCATAGTCCATAGCACATAAAATTGTCTACAATCCAAACAACTGCCCTGCCCTTAAGAGCATTTTAATACCCTATAACCCTACCAGAACCCTTTGCTTTGAAATTAAACAACTCATAAATGTACATGTACCAAATAAAAGAGCTGGACACTGCCTTTAAGCATACACTGTTGCTAAACTATGGAACTCACTTCCAACCAGCATAAACACTATTACCTGCTTCAACAAATTTAAACTCACCCTAAAATCTGCCACTGCATCTATCCAGATAGATAAACATCCTTCTCTCCTTGAGCCTTCCTAGCTTACCCCAATCTTTACCCATCAAAACCAGTAGGAAACTCTTTTTGATCTATAAGTTATTTTAAACAACTCTACTCTTACTATAAATCTCACTAACCTTAACTATCATTCTAACGCCTCACCCCTTTAAAACTATCCCACTAGTGATTGTAATTCTTTCAACCTAACATTACCCCTCTAGTGATCTTTTCCTTTCTTAACTTTCAACCAATTTCAATATTTACAAAAAAAGTGCGTGTGTGTATGTGTATCTTGTAAATTACTGTTTTTCTCTCTGATATTGTAACATCCCACAATTTATTAGTCTATTTCTAATTTTGTTATATTGTACTGTACTGTACTGTAATTTCTATAAATTCTTGTGGAGCTTTTCTCCCTGGGCCTCCGCTGAAAATGGGCTCCTGTCCCAGTCGGACTTTTCTGGTCAACAAATGTCAATACATAAATAAAACACTCAGAATATGAATGTGCCTGAAGTGCATGCTTGCTTACCCATATGGTCCATTGTCCTACATTCCTTATTAGAAGGATGGAGCACTGGGCTGTTACTGTACAGTTCCATCTTAGTAGCTGTTGCTACCAAGATGGAACTATCCAGTGGCAGCCCAGTGCAAATGTGGCCTGTCCTTAGGTAGGCAAAGAATGTTGTCAAGCTTCATTGGGATGCTTTCCTCTATGCCAGGCTCCAACCATACCCCCTCCACCACCAGGTCCATCATACAACCAATGGGAGGAATTATCCAGGAGGTAGATGGGGGATAGAACTAAAGGATTCAGGAAGAACCTCCTCATCCAGGGGGAAGAACAGAACTGCAAATTTCAGTTATGCAAATTTAAATTATTTTAACTTGTGCAATTATTTTTATGGTTCCTTGTTTGACTTTCTTCCCTGGAGAGACAAATAAGTAATTGATGAAGTACATGCAAAGGAGCAAATACAAAAACTTGTTCAACAAAAAGTAAACTGTGAAACAGAAGGAGATTATACTGCTTGTTTTTCTGGTAATAAAGACCACAGAGGGACTGTACTTGTGAAACCTTTTCAACATTTTCAATGGAAAATGTTGAAAAGAAGGAATGGAGCATGAGAGTTGACTAGAAGAAGTGAGAATACATTACAAATAAAGTAGAGAAAGGATGTTGGAGATGAACAGTAATACAACCAGAAACTTAATATGGGATTTCAATGGAATAATTATATTTGTAAAATATGACAGAATAATAAAATCTGGAAATATTGGAATTTTTCAGCATTTGTTATATGTGTGGGGGACTCTGAAGCATATGTCCTCATGTCATTAATTTTCAGAAAAGTGCTTTTGGTAGGGGAAGAGGAGGGTGAAAGTTAACTGTTAGTAAAGTTTTTTTTTCTTAAATAGTACTAATTTTTGTGGCATGTGGTTTGCTTTACATGATATAAAGTAAATATTTTCAGTTATTTTTAAGTGTAATTGTAAACAAATGCTGCTGTTATTTTTTCTCCCTTCTTCTCTATTTCTTCTTGTTCAGTTTTAAGAAATCTAGACACTGCAATGTAAAAAAAAAGCCTGGTTGTAAAGCATGACAAGAAAAAATAATGTGCTTTTTCTCATTCTTACATGGGGAATGACCGGATTAAAGACCTTAAATTGATCTAGTACCATGTTTTAATAGAGAGCAAGTAAATGAAAAAGAACAGTGAATATTATGTGGCATTTTTCCTAGCAAATGCATGTATGCTCAGTAACAATTATGCAGCTAGTCTTCATGTTTCCATGGAAAGAATCTGATAAAGAGAAACTGGCTGCCTGGTTCTCATGTCTCCATGGAGAGAATCTGATAAAGAGAAACTGGCTAGTCTGGTGGAGTGTGACTTGCTGAGGAAAAAAAAAAGAGAAATTGGATAGGAGATAATGTTCTTTGAAAACATTCAGGGGTTTTCCCAAGGTAGATAATGTTCTCCGAAAGCATTTAGGGGCTTTCCCAAGGTAGTTAATATTCTCTGAAGGCATTCAGGGGTTTCCCAGCTGGGAGAGATAAAAAGATAAGACAAGCAAATCAGCACGTAGCAGAAGCACAGGCTGCACCATGCATCTTGGCATGGATAAAGTACAGTTTTGTACCTACCATAAATGTAGATGTTCGAGTGTTCACCCTGCTGCAGTCATCACACTTGGGTTATCCTGTCATCAGGCGGTCCCGTAGTCGGCCGGATTTCCAAAGTCTTGCTCCGACATCAGTTGCTGTCGCCTTATCCCTGACGTCAGTGCGCCAGGGGTACATATATTGCAACCGACACCATTTTCTTCAGTTTTTCTTGCCCCAGATGTCAGGTGCCCCCAAAGAGGTGATCCAAATTAGTACCAAAAGGTCAGAACACTGTACAAATACAAAAACCCTTCAGCTATAAGCGAGTACATCAGTAAGGCATAGCAAAGATTTATCCAGTAGATCAGAGGGGTTAGAGGGAGGGTAACCTGGACTGCAGCAGGGTGAACACTCGAACATCTACATTTATGGTAGGTACAAAATGGTACTATGTTCATCATGTTACCCTGCTGCAGTCATCACACTTGGGTTGAGTCCCAAAGCTAAGGTAGGGTGGAGGCATTATAAAGGGTTAGAGGAGGCAATGAGGCCCTGCAGGACTGCAGTGGCGAAGCCCGCCCTGGACATAGAATAAAGAGGTAAGTGATAGTGTTTGGTGAAGGTGTGTACAGAACTCCAAGTTGCAGCTTCTAAAATTTCCTTGGTAGGAACCCCCCTGAGAAAGGCTGTAGAGGTAGCTGTAGCCCTGGTAGAATGGGATCTAATGGTAGGAGGAACTGGTTTCCCATGATGGGTATAGCAGAATCGTATGCAATGGCCAATCCATTTTGAAATGGTTTGCTTGGATATGGGTCTCCCTTGAGAAGCTGTAGCATAGGAAACAAAGAGCTGGTCAGTTTTTCTGAAAGCCTTAGTTTTATCCAAGTAATATTGAAGCTGCCTGTGAATGTCCAAGGAATGCAGGAGTCTCTCACCTTTGTTCTGTGGATTGGGGAAGAAAGTGGGTAGATGGATGGTTTGATTTAAAGCTACACTGGAAACCACCTTTGGCATGAAGGAAGGATTAGTTCGTAGAGAAACTCTGTCTTGATGAAAAATGAGGAAAGGTTCCACTGCCATAAGAGCCTGTAATTCTGAAACTCTCCTAGCAGAAGTTAATCCCAGTAGCAGGGCAGTCTTCCATGATAGGAACTGAAGGTCTGCAGAAAACGCTGGTTCAAAGGGAGGTAGTGTTAGTTTTTCCAGAACAAAGTTGAGGTCCCATGTTGGTGTAGGAGCTCTTCTAGGTTGTCTAATGTTTATTGCCCCTCTGAGGAACTGCCTTAGGAGTGGGTTTGAAAATAAAGGTGGATTTGTGTTGTAGTGAGCTAAAATAGCTGAAGCATGGATTTTAATTGAGGAGAAGGAAAGTCCTTTATGTAACATCTCAGCTAAATACTGCAGAATGTGAGGCATATGAGGCTTTGTGTCTTGGCCCTTAACTTGGTTCCAAGCAGAAAACCTTTTCCATTTGTCCGAGTAAGCCTTCCTGGTGCTTGGCCTCCTGGCTTCTAGCATAACATCCAGCACTGCTTGCGAAAGAGGAGCTGGTTGGCTGCTTAATTTATTTGCCATGCAGCCGGGTTTAAGGTTTTGATCTGGCTGTGTAGAATCTGCTTGTCCTGCTGCATGAGCAAATGAGGTATTTGAGGCAATATTCATGGTGGACTGTGAGCCATATTCTTCAATAGCGGATACCAGTGCTGGCTTGGCCAGTCAGGGGCTATGAGAATCATTCCAGGTTTCTCCTTTTTGGCCTTCAAAAGAACCTTTGTGAGAAGAGGTAATGGAGGAAAGGCATATGCTGTCAGGTTTTTCCAACTGAAGGAGAGAATGTCCACTTTCCAAGCTTGATGGTGGAATGTCCTTGTACAAAATTTTTTCAGCTGGTAGTTTTGAGGACTGGCAAACAGGTCTATATTTGGTAGGCCCCATCTTTGAGTTATCATTGCAAATATTTGTGGGTCTAGCTTCCACTCGTGGGGATCCTTGATATTTCTGCTTAGGTTGTCTGCCAATGTGTTTTTCTGTCCTGGCAGGAAGTGAGCTTGTAACTGGACTTGGTAGGTGAGAGCTGTGTTCCATAAGATTATTGCCTGCCTGCAAAAGGGTAGGAATGTGTGCCCCCTTGTTTGTTTATGTACCCCATTACTGTGGTGTTGTCCGTCTTTATTGCCAGTTGTCCAGGTTGTACTAGATCCTTGAAGGCTGTCAGAGCTTTCTGTACAGCTAGCATCTCTTTTTGGTTTATGTGCAGTTTTCTTTGTTCTGCAGTCCATAGGCCTTGAATGCATTGCCCTGCCATGTGTGCCCCCCAGGCATAGTCTGAAGCATCTGTTGTGATAGTTTGCCTGGGTGAGGGCAAGGTGAAAGGCTGACCCTTGATGAGGTGACATGCCTGTGCCCACCATAGAAATTCCTGTTGAAGGCAGGGAATGAGAGATATCACTGTGTCCAAGCTGTGGCTGTGTTGAGACCATACGCTTTTCAGGTGCCAATGTAGTTTCCTCATATGCATTTTTGCAAATGGTATTATCAGAATGCAAGATGCCATGAAGCCCAAAGCCTGCAGAATTTTTCTTGCAGTTAATTGGGTCTTTGTTGCCATTGTCTTGAAATATTGAGTCAGTTGTAATTGCTTGTCTGGTGTAAGATAAGCCTTCTGGGCCATTATGTCCAAGCTGGCACCCAGGAATGTCATTTTTTGTGAGGGTACTAGTTTTGACTTCTTTTCGTTTACTGTGTACCCCAGACAATTTAATAGATGCTTCACAAAAGCCAGATGTTGTAAAAGAATGTCTTTTCTTTCTGCTTGGATGAGGCAGTCGTCCAGGTATGGATATATCTGAATTCCTCTTTGTCTGCAATATGCAATTACTGGTGCCAGGCATTTTGTGAATACTCTGGGCGCAGTAGATAAGCCAAAGGGCAGTGCAGAGACTTGATAATGAGTCGAACCTGCAATGAAATGGAGGTATCTTCTGCAACTTTGTCTGATAGGGACATGCAGGTATGCCTCCTTGGGGTCCTTTACCAGTCATGCTTCCTTGCCCAACATGGGAAGTAGCTGCTGTAGTGTTAGCATCTTGAATTTGGGAACTTGTAAATAAGTGTTGAGAATTGAAAGGTCCAGAATTGGTCTCCAAGCATTTTCTTTTCTGGGTACTAGGAAGAGTCTTGACTAAAATCCTTGGCCTTGCTCTTAAGTTGGCACCCTTTGAGTGGCTCTCATGGCCATGAGAGCTGTAATTTGTTTTTGAGCCTCTGCCCTTTGATTTTGTGGCAGGTTTGGCATTCCTCTTTTTATTGGCAAGGTGGGAAAGTGGAATCTGTATCCTCGTAAAATTATGTCTAGGACCCATTTGTCCTTTGTGACCATATGCCAGTTGTCTGCAAATAGTGCTAGTTTCCCCCCAGGGGGGCTGACAAAAGAGCTTTGTTTGGCCAGTTGAGGTGCAAGTCATTGAGTTTGCCTTCTGGTGGATTAAGACCTGTCTTCTCCTCCCTTCTGGGTTGGAGTGCCCCATTGGAGAGGTTTATACTGAGCTTGTGATTGTCCTCTGCCCCTTGGGCACCTGTATTTACCCCTCTGAGGCCTGTCAGTGGCTGGAAAGGACCAGTTTTTTGTTGGCCGGTTTCTGCTGAAGCGAGGGGGTTGTACCTGTAGGAAATCTTTGACTGTCTTCATAGATTTTGCCAATCTTCCATTTTCTTTAAAACTTCTTCTGCTTTAACACCAAAAAGAACATCCTGCTGTAAGGGAGCATCTAGTAGTTTTGCTTTAACATGATCAGGTAGACTTTGTTCCTTTAACCAGGCATGCCTACGTGAACCAGTGACAGCTGCTCTGCAGGAGGCCTCTAAAGAATCAAACCCACATTGTAAGGTGTATTTGCCCACCTGCTCAGTGGCGTGCAACAAATCCTGTACTTCTTTCAATTCAGATTGTTGAGGGAGGGTGGTTATCTTTTGTTTTAACTGAGAGATCAGAAATTGCTGATACTTAAGCATATGAAATTGACAGTTTAGAGCTCTCATAGCTAAAGTGGCTGAGGTGTAAACCTTTTTCCCCCATCTGTTTAGTGCTCTTGAATCCCTTTCAGAAGGTACTGGATTTTTAGCCATGGAAGCCTTAGCACCCTTGGGACCCTGGGAGATAGTCTCTGGGTCAGCTACTGGGCTTTTGTAAAGAAATTTGTGGGAATCAGGTACTCTGTAGTATCTGTCAGGTTTGGCCGGGGCAGGAGGCAGAGAGTCAGGGTTGAAACTGGACTCTAAATAGACATCATCCACAATGTCTGAGCCTTTTCTTGGAATCAGAGAATCCTGACCTTCCCAGTGGAAATGTTCCCTCATAGTGTGTAAAGTTTCCCCAAAAGAGTAATCTTCTGTAGGTGAAGCTGAGGGAATAGAGTCCTCAGCATCAGAATCTTCATAAGGAGAGAAGGAATGGTCTTGGTCCTCAGAGGAATCCGAAGACATAGACAGTTGTTCAGAGGAAACAGATTCTTCCTCTTGTCTAGTCCTTTTGTCAGGAGGAGGCTGAGAACCCCTGATAAGAGAAATCAAATATTCAGCCATCTTGAGCATCTGTTTCTTAGGCATAGTGCCTTGAACAGGAGACTGATGTGAAGCCTTTTTAGATTTGGAAGGAGTCTTTGATTTGGAAAACATTTTGACTGTAAAAGTCGTCGGTCTGAAAACGCCTTCAGAAGGCGATGGTGTTTCCGAAGTACCAACGTCCTTGGAAGATAAATCGTCGGTAGGGCCTGAAGTAAAAGGCTGCATCGGCCTAGTACATTCCATCAAAATATCCGTAGCTGTCTCTGGTTCCTGAACTGCGGTAGTCAGAGGCTGCGTCGGAGCCTCACTGTTAACCGGAGACCGGATCAACCGAGGCCTCGGAATCGGGCTTAGGCCTGGGCTGTCGATCCTTATCCCTGCACTTTTTGTGCACGCTGGTAGTCGATAGCTCCGACGACATGTTATAATTAAATTTTCTGCCAAAAAAGTGTCGTGCGAATTAAATCTAGCACAAAAACGACAAGAAGTGACGTCGTGATCAGGGCCTAGGCAAGGTATGCAATAAGAATGAAAATCCTTATGAGGTATTTGCTTCCCACAAGAAATACAATTGTTAACTTTTTCTGACATCGGTCTGAGGCAAGAAAAGTTTCCCCAGTGGGATACTTAGCTTTATAGAAGACTTCAGTCTGAAATTCGAATTTGAAAATCTCAGGAGTTGGCCGACCGGCACTTGCGAACTGCTTCTGCTTCGGGCACCGCGTGGCAAGAAAGACTGAAGAAAATGGCATCAGTTGCAATATATGTACCCCTGGCACACTGATGTCAGGGATGAGATGACAGCAACCGACGTTGGACCAAGACTTTGGAAATCCGGCCGACTGCAGGACCGCCTGACGACAGGATAACCCAAGTGTGATGACTGCAGCAGGGTAACACGATGAACATCCTTTCTTTCAGGTTAACTCAAGTCTATGAGTGTGGCTGTCAGTTTGAGACTTTTGTTCCTATTTGGAGGGGAAAACTTAAATATTTGAAGGCATACACAGTTCTGTGTGTTAGTATTAAGTTAATGGGTTTCAGGGGGGTATTGGGAGTGTGTTTTTTTAGGGCTTTCAATAAAACAAAAAGCTTTACAAGATGTGACATGGGCTCAAATGGATATGACAAGAAACAACTATATAAAACTTCAACCTGCCAAACAGTCTATGCATATAATTCAAAAGCTGCAACTAGATATTTAACAAAAAAGGTGTTACACATAAAAAGTGGGAATAATAACTTTTTAATACAATGCTGCTTTCTGTAATGTCTTTAAATGTAAATGGCTCACAGATAAATACAAAAGAGAAAGAGTAGTGAACTATATTAAAAAATGTAGAGTGCAAATAGCTATGATACAGGAGACGCACTTAGAAAGAACTGAACATGTGAATATGATAAAGAAAGGTTTTCAGGATGGTTATTCAACTAAATACCTGGGACAAAGGAAAAGAGGAGTACTTATATTAATTACAAGAGTTGCTCTAACAGTGACAGAAGAAGATAAAAACATAATAATGGCAGATTTGTAATGCTAAGTGGCTACTGGCAAGTGAGGAGGATTACACTGGCATGTATTTACATTCTGTCTAAAACTGCTATAATGAAGACTAAGAAAATTCTAGGAGAAATAATCAGTTTTAAGCAAGGAAGAACAGAAGTTGCCACTGAAAAAGGAATAATGTGTGATAACTATAAGAATCAATCAGAGGAGGTTACAAAGGAGTGGGAAGGGAGTTTGGATAGTTGTGGGAACAATACATACAAGGGAGGAATGAGGTTTAAAAGGTGGGAGGACTTATATGTGATATGTGATGTTTGACTGAAAACGATTGGGTAGATGATAAGTGATGTATAATATTTGCAACTGAGAGTGTGTCAGTATGGTTTGTGATGTAAAATGCTTGCAACTAGGATTGTGTCGGTGTGGTTTGTTTTCATTTGTATAAATGTGCGATTGCCTATATAGTAAGTGATGGTTTAATAAAGACATTTCATCTTTCAAAAAAAAAGTCAGGAAATGAATATTTGATGTAATGTTGCTTAGGTTATATGATATATAGCCATATATGTGAAGTAAAATGTTTATGTCAGTTATAGTGTGATTACTTTTGTATGAATGCAAATTTGCCTATGTCACAAGTGATGATATAGTGTTTGGGGGGAAAAAGAGCTCTTTTCAAAGAACCATAAATGTAACCCTGTCTTATAGGACCTTTCCCTACACAGTGGAACTGCATGTGTAGAGTAATGTAAACATAAAGCTTATATGCTTTGTCCAGTTATATTTTATCTGTTGAACAAATAAAAGCACCTCTTTTTGATAGTTCCAACATATATGGCTAGACCAATTTTCATACGTTGCATACCTTTCAAAATAGATAGCAGGTTTTATTTAACTTATATCTTGTATCTAACATCAGGACAGATACAACATGTAAAACATCACCATTTGATAAATGACAGCTCCTAGAAGGCAATTTTCTCAATCCCACCTCAGTGGCAAAAATATTTATACATTAATTCTACTGCAAGATCACAAATCTGTACACATTGTTCACCCTTACCAGTTGTTTCTTCTTTTTCTTAATGTTGAGTGATATTGGAGTGTTTTCATTTATATAAATATGTGACTGTCTATGTCAGTGATTGTGAACCTATGACACGATTGTCAAAGGTGACACACCACATTTTGGGTGACATGCTAGCATTCACCAACACCCAAGTTACCAAAGAAACTGCTTTTGCATTCATTGCTCATGTGAAATGCATTGAATTATTTTGTGCCAGGAGCCAGTTCAACAACACTGCTGTAGAGATAAGGTAGTTATTAACCTCAAAGACTGTTTCAATATACTGTCTCGATACAGTCTGCAGAGAGCAGTGCTGATATTGTTTCTTCATGGTTACGCTGCTGCAAAGGGGAAGTAATCTTCATTTCTAAGCATGTGCTGTTTTACATTCCTCTCAACTGTCCCTCTTAATCCCTCCTAAAACTGGTGACTTTTTACACTTAATGACAATAATTAGATTTATAGACTTATTTTATTTCAGGAAATGTATATTAATTCATGTTCATTTTTTTCTGTCAGTGTCTCAAATCAAATTAATAGTACTAGTTTAAAACTGTCTATGTCTATTTGTAGATTTGTCTCTGATTCTGTTGAGATTTGTCCCTGATGTATTGAGAGATATGCTGTTTTATTTATTTTTATTTATTTTTTAATTTTTTTTCAGGGGGTGGGGCGACACACCAGCCGTGTCAAGTTAGGTATTTTCAGAATTTTTGACACGCCGAGCTTAAAAGGTTTGCCATCACTGGTCTATGTTGTAAGTGATGGTTTAATAAAGATGTTTCTTGTTTACAAAAAGGGCAGGAATTGCATAATGTGTGTAATGTTGCTTAGGTTATATGATATATAGTGAAGTATAATGTTTATAAATGTGAACTTGTTAATACAATTTAATTACTTTTATATAAATGTAAATGTGCCTATCTCACAAGTGATAATTCAATAAAGGTGTTTAAAAAAAGAACATCCATAGTCACCTCTTCATATAATGTTTGGTTGCAATTTAAAGAACTGCTGGAAAAACAATCTTTAATAGTTAAATAATTACAGTCAGTACTTGATTTTGTTTTTTTTTTTTTTTTTTTTTAGAATTTTGCTGTATAGTAGACACCTTTGTAAATAGTTATTTTAGTTGTTAGTATTTTTATTGTTCTATTAATCATTATACTTCTGGAGTTATACATTAATGTTTTGATGTTAAAACTTTCAATAAAAATAATTAAGAAAAAAAAAACGAGTAAAAAAGTGCCGGGGGGGAAGGGGGTTGATACTATTTCTAGAAATGCAGGATTTTTAATAGTAATTAGGAGGTATGCTTCGTGGTTGCACTCCTAGAAGTTTTCTGAGTAGTTAAAAAATGAGATTTTGAATGCTCCTCTTGGAGTCTAACTGTATATTTGGTACAGCAGCTAATCAGATCTTTAATCACTGGGATGGCACAGGTAAACTGATTCAGAGATGTCAAAAATGTTTCATATTTTCAAGTTCTCCACTTTTAAGCAAGATAACCTTCGTAGCCCTAACAAGCAAAAGTCCCAGCCAAACAAGAACCAAGGTAATAAAATGAAACAGCAAGATGACAACTCCATCAAGCTGAACAAGAAGGGTTCCTTTCCTGAAAGGATACTCCACCCTCCCAAATTATGACTATGCTGAGGCACAGCACTGGCCTTTATCAAGCTCCTCCCAAGGGGGGTCTTATCTCTCAAGTTAGCTCTTAGCAACAGTGGGTACTAAACATTGTCAGCAGGGGTTCTAGATGGCAGTGGAAAGACTCCAGAATCCTCTTAGCCCCCCCCCTCAAAAAAAGATACGCCGTGGAGACCAGCCTTAGAACTTTCTTTTCTGAATATGTTTGTCAAGTCCCCAGGTTAAAGATGCTCACCCTGCAGACAGTGCTTCCCATGTTGCCAGACAACTGCATCATGATGATCCTGGATTTTAAAGATGCCTATCATCATATCCCCACTGCTCATCACTTCAGTCGATATCTGAGATTTGTTGTGTCCAGTTTGCACTATCAGTGTTCTGTACTGTCCTTTGGGCTATCCTGTCTACAGGCAGTGTTCACTAAATTTATTGTTCTGGTAGTGGCTCACTGTCAGACTCTGGGCATTCACATCTTTCCATACTTGGATGACTTGCTAATATGTACAGATTCTGCATCCAGGTCTCTGGAAATAACTAGACAAGGTCTTGACCTTACTCTACCATCCACATTTCAAGATAAATCCACTATAGTCATGTCTGACACCATTACAGGGACTCATCTTTCTGGGATGGTTGGTCAAGTCCAAGAAGAGAATGTCTTTCTGCCCAAAGACATGATCCTGCCATACCAGATGGTGTTTCTGGAATTCTCTCAGAGAAATGTCATCTCAGCTTGAGAGTTCTTAAAATTTCTTGGACTGATGGCATTCATGATTCTCATGATACCTCTGGCCTGATTTCACATATAAAAAATTCAATAGTATGTCCAAGATTATTGTTTCCGACAGCTTCATTCCCTGGAATCCCAGTTGCCGATGTTTCCCTTCATCAGATGAGCATTACAGTGGCAAAGAGAACAGCGTATCAATCCAGGACTTCCTTTCTCCCCTCCAATGCCAGTACAATCTGTCAAGACAGATTCATCCAATTTCACCTGGGGGCTGAATCAGTAGAGATGCAAATGCATGGAAGCACATCAATATTAAGGAAATTTTGGCAGTGATTTACACCTTGAGTGTCCTTCACCACCTTTGGACTCTGGGTCCACTTCTAATGGTTATGGACAATGATGTGGTGTTCCAACAAACAAGTGGGGAATGGGGGTCTTACTCCCTGTGCCAGCTGGCAGTAATAGCACGGGAGCAGGCTTCTCAGTAGTCTCTAACTCTTCATTCATCAAACATGCCATCAGAGCACAACACTGTGGCAGACAGACTCAGAAGATTCTTTGCAGACCCACACAAGTGGAAGCTCAAAGCAGTGGTATTCCAGGATCTAGTCCAAATGTGATCAATTCTTCAAAAAGATCAGCTTGTCTAACTTCCAGACAGACAGCTGGAGAAATTCTGTTCCAGGCATACTTGCAGCCCTGCTTGGAGAACAGATGCATTCTTGTTCCCTTGGATATGAATGTTCCTGTATGAATTTCAACCCTTTCCACTGATTCACAAGGTACTTCTGAAAGTTCAAAGACTAATGCTAAAGATGATTGTGGTGACTCCATATTGGCCCAGGCAAACTTGATTCTCCCTGTTGATATTGGCCAAAGGCAATTACCACAGACCTCTGCACAGGCTGGACCTGCTCCTCACACAGTCTCAGAAGCAACTGGTGCACCCTAATTTCTAGAAACTTCAGTTTACAGTCTGGACAATTCATTCTATTTTTTAACAAGTTTATCAAATTATCACTGAAGACATATACATACATTTATATTAAAGAAAACAAACCATGTCAACATGTTCATAGTTACAAACATTATCCATAACATATATATTATTCTATGCAATTGTCATCATTCCATCATTACTTAAGCTGATCGATTCCTGCCTTCACTTAAACTTCGCTCCTCCTCCAAAACATTACTCAGCGTGTATTGTTCCTACAATTCCCATTTTTCTAAGTAATTTGCTCCTACCCTTTTCTAAAGATCCCACTTCCAGTTCTTTTCTCTTTTACAATATTCACTATATCAAACACAGTTGGTTTAGACTTTGATTTCAGTTTTCAAGTAATTGTTTTTGTGACAACCACCAGAATTAAACTTAACAAGGTCTTACTATGTCAAGGCAATTCAGATCCTGTATCCCAGCTCTGAAAAAACATTTCCTTAGTTACATCCATTTGCTCTCCCAATATTTCAGGCAGAGTACCCTTAGAGATTTTTTTAAAGTCTCCCAACTCACTACACTCCCAAAAAGTACAGTTGTGTACCTACCATAAATGTAGATGTTCGAGTGTATTCACTGTTGCAGTGATTACACTTGGGTTATCCTGCTGGCAGGCTACCCGCAGTTGGCCAGAATTCCAAAGTCTTGGTTCGGCGTCGGTTGCTGTCACCTCTTCCCTGATGTCAGTGCACCAGGGGTATAAAAGATGCAGCCGATGCCATTTTCTTCAGTTTTTCTTGCCCCAGATGTCAGGTGCCCCCAAAAGGGTAGGCTAAAAATTATGCCAATAAAAAAGCATGCACTAAAATAAAACATTACCTTCATCTACAAGCAAATACACCACATAGGTTGTATAGAATAGAGAAGTACAGATAAGTCCCAGCAAAGAAAGGGGGATGGTGGGTGGGTAACCTGGACTGCAACAGTGAATACACTCGAACATCTACATTTATGGTAGGTACACAACTGTACTATGTTCATCGTGTTTCACTGTTGCAGTCATTACACTTGGGTTGAATCCCAAAGCTGAGGTTGGGTGGCTGGGCCTAAATAGAATTAGGAGTGGCTATGAGGCCCTGCAGAACTGCAGTGGCAAATCCTGCTCTGGATTTAGAATAGAGAGGTAAGTGGTAGTGCTTGGTAAAGGTGTGCACTGAACTCCAAGTTGCAGCCTCTAAAATGTCTTTGGTTGGTACTCCTCTTAGGAAGGCTGCTGAAGTGGCTGCTGCTCTGGTTGAATGTGGCCTAATGCCCTTAGGCACTGATTTGTCATGTTGTGCATAGCAGAAATGAATGCAATGACCTATCCATTTTGAAATAGTCTGCTTAGAGATAGCTTTTCCTTGTGATCCTGCAGCATATGCCACTAAGAGCTGCTCAGTCTTTCTGAAAGCTTTAGTTCTGTCCAAGTAGAAGCGTAGCTGCCTGTGTATGTCCAAAGAATGTAGGAGTCTCTTACCCTTATTCTGTGGGTTTGGATAAAAAGTAGCCAAATGAATGGTTTGGTTAAGGGCCACACTGGATACTACCTTAGGCATAAATGTCGGGTTCGTTCTCAGAGAAACCCTGCCTGGATGGAAAATGATAAAAGGTTCCACAGCCATGAGTGCCTGTAACTCTGAGACTCGTCTTGCAGAGGTTATTGCTAGGAGCAGGGCTGTTTTCCATGATAAAAACTTTATCTCAGCTGTATTGGCTGGCTCAAATGGTGGCAGTGTGACTTTTTCCAAGACATAGTTGAGGTCCCATGCAGGTATTGGTGCTCTCCTTGGGGGTCTTAAATGTTTGGCCCCTCTGAGGTACTGCCTTATCAATGGATGAGAAAAAAGAGGTGGTTCCGTATTGTAGTGAGCTGAAATGGCAGAGGCATGGATTTTAATTGATGAAAAGGATAGGCCTTTGTCCAGCATCTCAGTTAGGTATTGCAAAATCTGAGGAATATTTGGTACCACCATGTTAATTCCTTGTGCCTGGTTCCAAACGCAGAATCTCTTCCATTTTTCTGAATACGATTTTCTGGTACTTCACTGCTTTAGAGAGAGGTGTGTTCTGAATGGCTACATTATCTGCCATGCTGCCAGATTTAGGGTCCTGAGTTGGCTGTGCAGGATCTGATTGTTTTGTTGGGTCAGTAAGTGAGGAATTAGAGGTAATGTCCAAGCTGGGCCTTGAGACAAGCTCTTTAGGATTGGGTACCAGTGCTGGCGGGGCCAGTCTGTGGCAATCAGAATAATTTTTGGCTTCTCTTGTCTGACCTTTAGGAGTACCTTGGGGAGGAGAGGCAGAGGAGGAAAGGCATAAACTGTTAGGGTTTCCCAGCTGAATGATAGAGCATCCACTTTCCATGCTTGCTTGTGATAAGTCCTCGTGCAGAACCTCTGTAGATGGCAGTTGTGGGGGAGGCAAATAGATCCATGTCTGGACATCCCCATTCCTTTGTTATCATGCTGAAGACTTGTGGATCCAGTTTCCACTCATGGGGATCCGTGAGGTTTCTGCTTAATTCGTCTGCCAGAGTATTTATCTTTCCTGGCAGGAATTGTGCTTGCAGATGTACTCAATAAGTCAATGCTGTGTCCCACAAAGTCATGGCTTGTCTGCAGAGGGGGTAGGAATGTGTGCCTCCCTGCTTGTTTATGTACCACATGACTGTAGTATTGTCCGTCCTTATCAGTAAATGTCCTGTATGAAGTAGAACCTTGAAAGCTGTCAGGGCATTCTGAACAGCTAGCATCTCTTTTTGATTGATATGAAGATGCCTTTGGCTTGTGGGCCATGTGCCTTGAATACATTTTCCTGCCATGTGGGCTCCCCGGGCATAATCTGATGCATCTGTTGTTATTGATTGTCTGGCTGTGGGTTGGTTGAATGGCTGTCTCTCGTTGTGGTGACAGGCCTGTGCCCACCATTGAAACTACTGTTGCAGGCAAGGAAGGAGGGTAATTAATGTTTCCAGGCTGTGGCAATGTTGAGTCCAAACACTTTTTAGATACCATTGTAGTTTCCTCATGTGCAGTCTGGCATATGGAATTAGTAGAATGCAGGATGCCATGAAGCCCAAAGCCTACAGAATTTTTCTTGCAGATAACTGAGTCATTGTTGCCAACATTTTGAAGTAAGAAATCAGTTGCCTTTGTTTGTCTGGCGTGAGATAAGCCATCTGGGCAGTTGTATTTAAGCTTGCACCCAGGAATATTATCTCTTGAGAGGGCACTAGTTTTGATTTATTTTTGTTTACTGTGTACCCTAGGCAAATTAATAATCCTTTTACAAATGCCAGATGTTTTAGTAAAATGTCCTTGTTCTCTACTTGAATAAGGCAGTCGTCCAAATAAGGATATATTTGAATTCCTCTTTGTCTGTAAAATGCAATTACTGGTGCCAGGCATTTTGTGAAGACCCTGGGCACAGTAGATAAGCCAAAGGGCAGTGCAGAGAATTGGTAGTGCATTGAGCCAGCTATGAATCTGAGGTATCTTCTGCAAGATTGATTGGTACATGCAGGTATGCCTCTTTTAGGTCCAAAGTTATAAGCCAAGCCTTCTTGCCCAGCATGGGCAGAAGCTTCTGCAGAGTCAACATTTTGAATTTTGGAATGTCCAGAAAAGTATTTAGAATAGACAGGTCCAGTATTGGTCTCCAGGGTTTGTCCTTTCTGGGTACCAAGAAAAGTCTTGAGTAAAATCCTTGTCCCTGCTCTTGCTGTGGTACTTGCTAAATGGCCCTCATGTTCATGAGGGATGAAACTTGTTTTTGTGCCTCTGCCCATTAATTGTGTGGCAGGTCTGGCATACCTTTTGCCCTTGGCAGGGTGTGAAAGTGGAACCTGTAGCCCTGGGACACTATATTCAAAACCCATTTGTCCTGGGTGATCCTGTGCCAATTCTGAGAAAAAAGTGCTGCCAAAGAATAAGTGCTTGGTGCTGGCAGAGGAAAGTCCTGGGACTGTTTCCTGTAAGGCTGCGATTTGTCTTCTCCACTTTTGCAGGTAGAAGCGCCCCACTGTTTAGGTCTGTATGAGCCCTGGGGCTGGGGTCTGCCTCTGGGGCATCTGTAGCTGCCTCTTTATGGCCTGTCTGACACTGGAAAGGACCACTTCTTTGTAGGCCAGTTCCTGCTAAATCTGGGTGGCTGTACCTGTAAGAAATCCTTTACTGTTTGCATAGATTTCGCTTTGTCTTCCATTTTCTTCAACACCTCCTCTGCTTTAACACCAAATAAAGTATCATGCTGTAATGGAGCATCTAATAATTTTGCTTTAACATGATCAGGCAGATTCTGTTCCTTTAACCAAGCATGCCTCCTAATGACAGAACCCGTAACTGCGGCCCTGCAAGAGGCCTCCAGAGAATCAAAACCACATTGCAATGTATGCTTTCCCACTTGTTCAGTTGCATGCAATAAATCCTGCATTTCCTTATTTTCTGCACAATCAGAATTAGTCAACATTTTCTGTTTAAGCAGTGACATTAAGTATTGCTGATATTTAAGCATATGAAATTGACAGTTTAATGCCCTCACAGCCAAAGTAGCAGAGGTGTAAACCTTTTTCCACCATCTGTCTAGTGCCCTTGAATCCCTATCAGAGGGAATAGGATTTTTTGCAGTGGAAGCCTTACCCCTTTGGGACCATGAGAAATGGTTTCTGGGTCAGCAGCAGGGTTTTTATGAAGAAATTTATGTGAATCCGGAACCCTGTAGTATCTGTCTGGTTTAACAGGAGCAGGGGGTAAAGAGTCAGGAGAAAGGCCGGACTCTGAAAATACATCATCCACAATGTCTAACACAGGGGGAATAGCAAGAGGCCTGTGCTGAGGTAGTAAAAGGAAATCTCTAAGCCTTTTCTTAGATTCTGAGTAGTCTTGGCTCTCCCAGTGGAAGTGCTCCCTCATGGTATGCAGGGTTTCCCCAAAAGAATAATCCTCAGGAGGAGAGGCTGAAGGGATAGATTCTTCAGCATCAGAATCCTCATAGGGAGGAAGAGAGTATTCCTGCTCAGAGGAGGAGTCAGAGGAAATGGAAACCTGATCTGAAAATTCATATTCTGTCTCTTGCTTAGGCCTCTTATCAGGAGCGGGATGGAAACCCCTGATCAAGGTAATTAGGTCTTCGGCCATTTTGAGCATCTGTTTTCTAGGCATGGAAGTCTGTCCAGGAGAAAGCTGTACTTGTTTCTTTGTCTTTAGAGCTGCTTTAGTCTTTGCCTTTGAAGCTGTGGTTGGCTTAACATATAACCGTGTAGGTCTGAAAACACCTTCAGAAGCCGATGCCGGCTCAGTGGCTCTGGTCCCATCTGAGGGGATAGTTTCCGAGTGTCCAATGCCTTGAGTATCCAGAGGCCTAGTTGGCTCCACGTGGGAGTCGGCAACGGCCTGTGGCTCTGAGGCAGCGGGCGTCAGGGGCTGCGAAAGCACCTCACTGTGAACTGGCGAACCGGCGACTGGCTTAGCGGTAGCCTCGTCATCAGTTTTGGACCTCGGATGCCTGACCTTTTCTTTTTCCTTGCGCTTTTTGTAAACTCTGGTTGTCAGCTGTTCCAATGGCATTATATAATTGAATCTTCGGCCAAAGTAATGAAAGGCAAAATTGTACTGACGCTTACTAGTGCATTGGTTAAATCTAGTGCAAAACTGACAGCTAGTAACATTGTGATCAGGGCCTAGGCAAGGAATACAGTAAGAATGAAAATCCTTATGAGGTATTTGCTTCCCACAAGAAATACAATTGTTAACTTTTTCTGACGTCGGTCTGGAGCAAGAAAAAAGTTTCCCCAACTGGGTACTTAGCTTTAATGAAGACTTCAGATCTGAAATTCGTCTTTGAAAATCTCAGGAGTCGGCCGACCGGCACTTGCGAACTGCTTTTGCTTCGGGCACCATGCGGCAAGAAAGACTGAAGAAAATGGCGTTGGCTGCATCTTTTATACCCCTGGCACACTGATGTCAGGGAAGAGGCAACAGCAACTGACACCGGACCAAGACTTTGGAATTCAGGCCGACTGTGGGTAGCCTGCCAGCAGGATAACCCAAGTGTAATGACTGCAACAGTGAAACACGATGAACATATGTTCCCAGTTACCTTTTTCTTCCCCATTACACCTATAACATTTGGCATCTACCTCATAAAAAATTCTTTGGAATCTGCTTGGAGTACAAAGATACCTATGCAAACACTTCCAAGCAAAACTCCTAAATCTTCTAGAGTTTGTTGTAGTTCTGAGAGCCATACATATGTTCTGCCATTGTTTTCTTGTGACTTGCTTATCCATTCTCTCTTCCCAATCTTTTCTAACCTCCTTTTATTGATTTCTGTATTTATCATGTAATATTTTATATGCCCTACTAATTATACATTTTTAACAGTAGCTTCTGTTCTAGATTAAACTAAAAACTTTACCACAGCAAGTCTTTCACTTAGGATTCCCCTATCCCTTTCTCTTTGCCTACAGTCTTTTTTTTTTTTTAAACAGGAAATGTCTTTATTAAATTACAATGTATAACATAGGCCATGTTACATTTATATAAATGACAATAAACCATAGCAACACAATCTCCATTGCAAACATTATACATTACAAACCATGCCAACATAACTGTAGCTGCAAACATTATACATCACTTTTAACATATCCAGTCATTGTCAGTCAACCATTACATAGCTTATTCAAATCCTGCCTTCTTTTAAAACTCGTTCCTCCTCTATATGAACTGGCTCCATAATTCCCATTTTTCATGTGTAATTTGCTCCTAGCCTTCTCTAAAGTTCCCAGTTCCAGTCATTTTAACTCTGTTACTAGCTTCACTTGTTTGTGTCTTTCGGCTTTTCCCGGTTAGGGGTCGCCACAGCGGAACTCCGGTCCGCTAATGATTGGCAGTAGATTTTTACGTACTGGCTTGCCAGGCCTAATGCACAACCTTCAATGAAGGAACGCCCATTCACGCATGTCGCGACACAGAAGATGCTCTAACTGAGAATCGAACGGGCAACGTCTAACTGTGAGGCGACAATGCTACCACAGCACCACCACCACAGTATTGTTACTAGCTTCACTTCTTCTAGTAAAGTTGATTTAGACTTTGATTTCCATTTACGGCAGCCATCTGCAAGGCCTTACTATGGCTAGGAAATTCCGAGTTTGTATCATAGCTCAAAAAAATTATTTCTCTAGTAACTCCAACTTGCTCACCCAGGTTCTTCGACAAAGCAGTCTGCAGAGAATATTGAAAAGTCTACCAACTCATTACATTCCCAGAAAATATGTTCCATTTACCTCTTTCTGCCCATCACACCTCCAATATTTGCTATCTACGCAAAGAAAAAATTCTTTGAAGTCTTCTTTGGGTATAAAAGTACGAATGTAAATACTTCCAGACAAAGATCCAAAATCTTCTAGAGTTTGGTGCATATTTGGGAGACATACATATACCCCAGTGTTTCTTTGTGAATTGCTTACCTAATATCTCTTCCCAGTCCTTCCTAACCTCCTCTGATTGATTCTTATAGTTATCATACAATATTTTATATGCTCTGCCGATTATTCCTTTCTTAATGACAACTTCTGTCCTAGATTCTACTAAAAACTCTACCAGTGCTGGTCTTTCATTTAGGAGCCCCTATTTCTTTCTCTATGCCTATACTCTGATATAAATCCTTGATGTGGAAGCCAATCATTAACCAGCAGTCCAAATAATTTCTTGGCATCTTCCCATTCTATTACCTTTCCCTCTCTAGTTAATTGCTCCTAGTACCTTGATTCCTTTGCCAGTTTGTTTTCTCCAATACATTCCCACCCGTTCTTATTGTCTGTATCCCTAATTACAGTCATCCAAATCAGCAGAATTTCCTTTCTCCATTCCCATGTTGGCTTAGTTCTTAGAAGGTCTTTTACCACTTTATAAATATAATATTCTGTATGATTGTTGTTGTTCTCCTTAAAGGTCTGCATCCAAAATCCCAGTTTACTTGAGCTTCCCTCCTGTTTCATCATCTCTTTATACTTTGAATTATAATTTTCTGCTTGTGTTATATATATTCTATATAGAAGCCTTAACTGTGTTGTTCTGAAATACCCATTCAGCTAGGGTAATCCCAATCTGTCCTGTTCTATTGGAAACATAAGATTATCCCACTTGATTTTGCCATCTTCCCCTTGCAGATAAAATACTTCAGCTCTTTATTGATTGCTATCCACAACTTCTCTGCTGGTTGATAAACATATGCCTGACCAGTGTATAAGACTAAAGGAAATAAAAACATTTTACCTGCTTGTATCTTACTATCAATATCCATATAACAGAGCTTCCATTTTCTCGGTTTTTGTATTATCTTTTTAGTCCCTCCCCACATATCCTTAGCTGCCACACCAGTGTCATTTTAATCCATACTCCTAAATACTTCATTTTATCACCTCTGAGCCTTCATATATCCTCCTAATCAACCTTATAATTTTATCAGGGAATGCAAATGCTTCCATTGCTCTGCTCATAAAATCCCACTTACTCTGTCAAATGCTTTTCTGCATTAAGACCCATCAGCAACAGTGGTATTTTCTTACATTCTGCTTCCCTCTTGATCATCACTGTTTTGTATTTGTTGTCAAATGTTTACCTCCCTTCCCAAAACCACATTGATCCATATCTATCAATTTTGGCATCACTTTTCCTATTCTTTTAACCATTATAAACACTTTAATCATGATTTAGTATTGAAATGGGCCTGTATGAAGATGGAGCTGATGGATCTCTACTCTCTTTAGGTATTACAGCTACTACAGGTTTCTTCCAAGACATTGACACTTCTCCTTCTCTTAAAATAGTGTTGGAACCTTCCAGATCTTCATCAGTTGTTTCCCTCCTAGCTCCCAAACTTTCACAGGAATACCATCTATTACTGGGGACTTTCCTGTAGATTGGTTATACACCTCCTATCCTAACTCTAGCCTTAGCATATTTAACTCTAGCCTTAGCATATTTAATTCTTCCATAAACAGTTCCATTTCTGCCTTTTCTTGATTTCCATATGTATGTGCCTTATACAGACCTTCATAGAATTTCTGAAATATTTCAAATACGTCTACAGAATCCCTAGTTATCTTCCTTGTACTAGGCTTCCTAAGCTTGGAGACAGCCCTTTTTACTTTCTGTTGTCTGAGTCACTGTTCTAAAAGCTTTTTGTGCTCTAGAATTATCAAAAAACAGTTGATTAATAGCAATCTTTCTAAACTCATGCATATTATCAAGGTAGTCCTTATTTTCTTTTAGCATTCTGTAGTTGCTTGCTCTTCTTCTTGTTCTGTTAGATCCCACCTATTTTGTAATACTTTAATATTTGTCAGTCCCTCTAAATAATTCTTGCTACTTCTTAACCATATCTCCCTTTCATTTCCACCCTATTTTTAAATTCCATTTTAATTTTGTCCCACTCCCTAGCTATATTTTCAGAAGATGTTTCAGTTTTCTCTAATAGCTCCTGAATAATTAGTACTCCCATTCCTTAAATTCCAGTCTTTTCAAAAGATAGGTGGGAAAGCACCAGTGTCTCATTTTTAATTCATTATCCCATGTTTTTATTTTAGTTATTATTGGCACATGATCTTAAAGAGTTATTGTGTGCATATCAAGACCTTCAATTAAATGCACATGTTCCTGTGAAATGTACACAATGGCTAGCCTAGCCCAGTTTTTATATATTGGGGAATAATATAGAAATTCACTCCAAATTCCTAGTACTGAATTCACATCTTCCATGTCAAATATTTTCATACATTTCTTTAAAAATCTACCCACCTTTGTTATATTTCTTTTTCTGCCCCCCCAGAGACATCTTCACTGTTGCAAATCAAATTCCAGTCCCCACTTGTAAGTAATATCCCTTGATGAAAGCTGATTATTTCTCCAAGAATTTTCTTTAGCTCTATTATAACAGTTTTCAGTAGAATATAAATACATGCCAGTGTAATCTTCCTCCCTTGCCAGTAGCACCATTACTGTTTTTTCCCCCTCTATTATTACTATTGGAACTCCTCTTGCAATTAATATAAGTACTCCTTGTGATGTCCCTCCTCTGGGACAGTAATCAAGGAGCCCGAATCCTCACTATTGACACCAGTGAGAGACGTTCACTTGCAGCAAAAATAGATGCACACAGTATTTCCAGATGTAGCTCTCTACATCAATCACAGTTTCCCTTAAGAGCACATGTGGAGCACACACAGTCCAGTGGTTGGGTTTCCCTCTCTCTTCTCTCTCTCACTCTAGGTCCCCATTAGGACTCCCCACTGGCACAGTTATGTTGTTGAGTCCTCAGCTGACTGTCCAAGCCAAGTCCTCCACCACTCTCTCTGTGAAACCAGCTCTGTGTCCATGCTCCAAGCAGCTGACACACTCACCCAGTTTTTGATATTTGATTCACACACACACACACACACACACACACACACACACATGGGAAAGGTTGGCACATATTTACTCATTCTGCTACCCTTTGCCCAGATTATAAGGTAGTTACTGCCACCAGACACTCCAAAGCCAACTACTCTAATGCTCTTACAAGGGTACCCAATTATATTGAGTGAAATTAATATTAATACAAATGGTAGTGTTTGACCAAATGAAGTAAGGCTTTCAGGAGTGGCCACAGTGTCACTAAATAAATGTAAGTACTCTCAAAGGTTAAAATATTCTCTAAAGAATAGCCAAAATGAAAAGTTTAAATATATTTAATAATAAATAATAAAATAACATAAAAATACTAAATATCTATTTATAATAAACACCAGAGTTTCAATAACAGGAAATATTAAAAATAACACAGATGGCTAGATTCACACAGATAAGAAAAACAGTACTTAACTAATCTCACTATATTTTCCTGACTGATCTGTAGAATTACTATTCTCTGGTTACTTACGCACAGCAAGTGGATGAGTGATCCTTCTATGTCAGGTTTCAAAAATAGATGGCTTTAAGACTTCTGTCTCATCTAGTATTAAAACATCATTTTCATCTTTGATTACTGAATAAGAGCACACACAATGTCATCTGGCTTCTGGTTCCCATACCACCCCCTTTACTATCAGCTGAACCAGAATCTAGCACACATGTGGCAGTAATACACATACATAATGCTTTGCTAAGATCTGTTTTAGCTTATTGAAGTCATAAAATAATTTCAAACTTCCATCCTTCCAGAGTAGCAATTAGTTTGCCCCCAAGGACAATGCAGAAGGCTTCTTAGTACAGACTTTTTGTTTCTGGCTGCATTGAGACATGAGAGATACAATCTTTATTGCCTAAACCAGGTAACTTAATTTCAAGATATTTTTCTAAAAGTTAGCTGGACTGAGATTAACCTCTTTTCTTCCAGTATCCTCTGTTACAATATTAATTTCAACAGTTATAATACAGTCTGACATACAGGTGGATTTCTTTTTTCTGTCCAGCAAGACCCATTTTTGGTACATTTTTAACACAAGCAGCTTTACAAATACATTTTCAATACAAGCACCTGTACAAATCAATATGATATACAAATAACATATAATTCTTTACAAAACTAAAGCTAGCTGTGCTGGCATATGTTACACATCCACTGCCCTACTTCTCCTGCCATAGCTGGCAATACCTCATATCATCACACTCCTCTCTTCCTTTGCCCCAGGTATTCCTTTGAATAATCATCCTGAAAACCTTTCTTTGTCAAATTCACATTTTCAGTATTTTCCAAGTGTGTCTCCTGTAGCATAGCTACCTGCACTCACAATGTTTTAATATAGTTCATTACTCTTTCTTTTTTGGATTTATCTGTGAGACCATTAATGTTTAAAGACATTATAGAAAGAATCATATTCTTGAGAGATTATTATCTCACCTTTTATGTATAACAGCTTTTTTGTTAGGTGTCTAGTTCCAGCTTCTGTATTACATGCATGCACTGTTTGGTAGGTTAATGTTTTATACAACTGTTTTGTGTCATCTCCATTTGAGCTTATGTCACATCTTGCAGAACTTTTTGTTTTATTTAAAACCGTCAAATAAAAATACACACACAGCCCCAATACCCCCCCCAAAACCTACTAACTTAAAAATAACACACAAAACTATATATGTCTTCAAATATTGAAGTTTTACCTCCTTAAAGGAGCATAAGTTCCAAACTGACAGCTACACACATAGACGTGAGCCAAACAGAAAGCAATCTTATCCATGCTAAAATGCATGGTAGATAGTGTGATTCTATTTTGACTTAGCTTTATAGCACTCCCAGCTGGGAAAACACTTGAATGCTTTCAGAAAACATTTTCTCCAAGCCATTTATCTTTATCAGATTGTCTGCTAGTGACATGAGAAGCAGATACAGGACTGTTTACTAGAAAAAAGACCTTATAATATTTAACATTATTTTTCATTTACTTGCTTTCTGTCAAAACATGTTACTATATAAAGCTAAAACCTTAACACAGTCATTCCCCTATGCAAGAATGAGAAAAAGCACACACATTTTTCTTTTGTAATGCTGTTTTTAACCAGATTCCCTTTATTTCTTGTTTTACATTGTAGTTGCCTACCTTTCTTAAAACTAAACAAGGGGAAAGAGAGAAGGGAGAAAGAAAGAAAAAGGAATAAACAGAAGCACTTATTTACATTAGTATCCCAATTACACTTAAAAATAACTGAAAAAAATGTTACTTTATAACATGCAGAGAAAATCATGCACCACTTAAGTAATACTGTTAGGAAAAAAAATGTTTTACTTACAGTTAACTTTCCCTCATCTTCCCCTCTCCTGAGTATTTTTCCGAACATTAATGACATGAAATAGGGCATATGCTTTAGAATCCGCTACAAGTTTAACAAAGTCCAAACAAGTCCAACATTTTCAGATTTTCTTGTTCTGTCCCGTTTCACAAATATAATTATTGCTTTGTAATCCCACATTTGTCAATTTCCAGGTTAACTGATTTTAGTCTCTAAACATTAATGACATGAAGTAGGACATATGCTTTACATTCCCTACAAATTTAACAAACTTCAAGAAAGTCTAATATTTCTAGATTCTTTTGTTCTATTACTGTTCATCTCCATCTCCCAAACCCTGTCTCTGCTTCATCTCCAGTGCACTCTTGATTCTTCTAGTCAACTTCTATGCTTTTTCCTCCTCTCTCAATCATTTTCCATTGAAACACTGGGAAAGATTTCATTGGCACAGTCTCTCTGTGGTGTTTATTACCAGAAGAACAAGAAGCAGAATTTCCTTCTCTTTCACAGCTCACTTTTTGTTGGACAAACATTTGTATTTCTTCCTTAGCATGTACTTCATCAAAAAAATGTTTTTGTTCCTTCAGAGGAAAAATATTTTGATAGCCTGGTACAGCAGTTTGAATATTACACCTGCTTCTCGGCATTCCCAATATAATTAAATAAATGTATTCCTCTTCTGCCAGGTGTGCAATGAGTAGTACACTCTGCTGTCTCCCACTTGTTGCACATTGTCCTTCTGCCACAGTTTTGTCAGAATCAACTCCTTTTGCTGGTAAGACTGCATTTTTACTTTTAACGTTCTAGGTTGTTTTCTCATAGCCAGGTTTGGAGCATACATATGATGTGCCCTTTCAATTAGCAATTCTTGTTGTGGAATATCAGTCCAGTTGCTTATTTGCACTTTCATAAAATTAATACAGTCTGTTCCTCCCAGCATCAGTGGTATAGTATAAAATCTCAGGTTTTCCCTACATGCTCTGTCTTCTAATTCTATTTTTTTGAAACATCTGTTCTTGTGAAGTCTCATATTCAGTCAGCCTTTTCTTCATTTCAACCTCTGAGTTTTGCAGTTGTCACCTTAACTGAACATATTTTCAAAGCTTAATTAATTTTATCAGCTATATATTGTTTGTGTTGATATATTCCATCCGTGTTTCATTTATTTTAACCAGATCTGTGGGAAGCTGCTTTATACTTTCCTCTAGGTTATGGGGAATCATATCTGGAACTTGCACTCCTTCTTTGTGAACAACTGCAGTAACTTTTCCAGCCTGTGTTTTTCCATGACGTTTGTAACTGATTTTCCTCCAGGTCCTTTATTTTTCTTATTTCCTGGCATCTAGGCAATGCACCTACTTAATCAGTTACTTAAATTTACCCAGAAATCTAGGTCCACTGGCTTTCTCTGCTAAATTTCTGTTTTTGGACTGGGAGAGGCAGACTTAAGTTGTTACTCAATATGCAGTAATCTTGGAAGTCCCCCCTTTGCTTATACTCTTAGTCCAAATGTATTTTTGGCCTCTTCCCTCTCTATTGTCTTTTCCTGTCTAATTATTTGCTCACAATACCATGGTTCCTTTGCTGGCTTTCTACAGTAAATTTTATCCCCCTCTTGCCTATTCTCTGTACCCCTAACTGGAGTCATGCCTACTGGCAGAATTTCCTTTCTATATTCTCATGTTGGTTTAGTTCTTAAAATACTTTTTGCTACTTTATGAATATATCTTTTTAATTTCTCCAAGTCTTTTGGGTTTCTAATACCATGATGGGAATGGACCCAGTACGAATGCATATCTATACATATAATCAGTTTCAAGGAGGACCATCCCTCCTTCAGAACTGGGAATATATAATCTTGCTATGCACTGATTTTTATAAATCATTTGGTGAGCATGAAGCATCCTTCTTGTTTTCCTATCTAATCTATCAAACACATTTTGGGGCCAGTCAATCACTCCAAAACTGTAAGTTAGGACAGGAACAGCAAATTGGTTTATAACTTGAATTTTGTTCCTAGATGTCAGTGCTGTTTTCAGGATTAATTTAAGTATTCTGAAAGATTCCTTACTAAGTTTTATTCACATTTGTTCATGTTTTATTGTTGATCCTTCATCAGTTCCCAAGTATTTATACACTCCCTCTTGCTCAAGTTCTTTTATATCACATTCTTGTCCCAAATGGATGTTTTCCTGATGTAGCAGTGTTCCTGCTTTAAAGGTTGCTTTTGCACATTTACAAGTCCAAATGACATTTTTATATCATCCGAAAAGGTTTTGACAACTTGCAGTTGTGCTTTCAGTTCATCTGATGAGCTATACAGTTTTAAATCAATGACAAAGAGATCAGAAGTCTTTATACTATATAGCCAAATTATAGCCATGGCCTAAGCTGTTAAGTAGACAGCTTAATGGGTTAAGGGCAAGGCAGAATAGCAGCGGTAACAGAGAGTCACCCTTGAATATCCCCTTTGAATTTTTATCCCTGGGATATTAATTTATCCTTTATCATGGCTTAATTGCAAAGTGCTCTGCCACTGTTTCGTGGTCACTGTAATGTAGTTGATTAGTGTAGAGTGTATCTTACACATTTTTAAGCACTCTTTTATCCATGAATGTGAGATACTATCAAATGCTTTTTTGTAGTCAAGCCATGCCACACTTAGATTCTTCCCTTTTTACCGTTCTCCACTATGACGCTATTTAACAACAAATGATCCTTTGTTCCATATGACTTTCTTTTATTACCCTTTTGTTCTACAGCCATAATTGAGTTTTTATCTAAATGACTATAAACTCTGTCAGCATCAATTCCCGTGTATAGTTTATACATCGTTAGAAGGAAAGTTATTGGTCTATAATTTTAGGGTACCTTGCAGATCCACTCAAGTAGGAGCATTGTTTTTCTGTTGTTAAACAGGTTGGTGTCAGTTCAGGGTGTGCATAAAAATAGTTCTTACTCATGGCTAAATCTTCATGCAAAGATGTTAATACTTTCAGCCTAAAATTAGGTATTGCATCTGGCCCTGGGGTTTTCCAATTAGAGGCTTTTCTTAATTTTGTTTCAATCTCTCTGGCTGTTACTTCATCCCCATTTCATATCCTGTATCTTTGAACCTCTTATTCTTTCTTTAATTTCTTCTATCCATTTAGCATCTTAATGTTCCACAGGATCTTCATAGATACTTCTCCAAAATGTATCTATTTCTTCTTTTTTTGGTGGTCTTTCAATTCCTTTTACCTTATTTCCCAATTCTCAATAAAATGTTTACGGATCATCAATAAATTGCTTATTTTGTACTTTTCCTTTATATTTATTTTCATATCTTCTGTCTTTCTGCTTGTGCTGGAATTTTTAGTTTGTTATTTGCAATAGTGCATGATAGATCCTGGTCTGTTCTAATACTGCGCATTGCTTTTATCACATGTATTTTTTCTTAGCATTTTTGTTGATCTATTCCCTTTTCTATAATCTTCTAAAAATGATACTTCTTGTCTTAACTGCTTTATAGTTTTTTCTATTCAATATTTCCATGATGGTATTTGATTTCTCCCTTCCTTTCCCTCACTACCCAGTGTTCTTGGAGTAGAACTTAGTTTATTTATTTATTATTTATTTTATTTATTTAAATTTGTTGACCGGGAGTGTCCGACTGGATGTAGGTCCATTTTCAATGGAGGCCCAGAGAGAAAAGCTCCACAGTTAAAATAAACAGACAGTATTTACATTGGATTACATAGTGATTAACAATTTACATAGCAATTACTTACAACATATTTACAGATGAAGAACATAGTACATCAGTAGACAACAAGAATCTTTATCTGTGAAGTGCATACCAGACATTAACAAATGTTAGAAGAAGAAGAAGTTTGTGCTGTATAATAAGTACTGGCTTATGAGCATCTGAGCTTGCTATAATCAAGGTAGTTAGTGGAGTGGAAAGAAAGGTAGTGGTTGGATGGGGTGGATGATATTAGAGTGGGAGTTGCAAGGGCATAGCCAGCATGTTTTTAGTTGCACTTTTAGTAAAGTTTTGAAGTGGGTGCATGATGGTATGGAGGTAATAGTTATTAATTTAACCGCACAGTAATATATATCCTGTTTACTTCTGTTATATCACATGGGTCTCTATGAACAGTCCTGATTACTGTGTTCATTTGTTTTATCGAACTTCTGACTTTTTGGGTTTTATTAACCTTCTACAGTCTATTTCTTTCATTAATCTTGATATATCTGTCTATGTCTATTAAATCAAGCAACTCTTCTCTTAGCTCATTTTCTTCCAAACTGAGGGCACATTGTTTGTTTTCCAATTCCTGCAGGCATTCCATAGAAGATTCTATAGCACCTTCCTGTGGCACATTCTCTTCAACTTCATCCCATGCCATCCATTGTCTAACATATGGGAACTCACTGGTCTATGACTCCTCAACATTGACTGTATCAGAGTTTCCACAGTTTCTTCTTCCTTCCCTTGCTGTCTAGCTTCAAGTGAATGTTTAAACTGGTTTCCTGTGGAAGGCTCCAAATTACCTTCATATGGCACCTGATCAATTGCTTCATGTTCCACTAATTTCCCCTTAATTTGGATATCCATTACTCTATCCTGTTGTGGTGCTTTCTGAATTAGATTTTCCTAATTTCCTAGATGTCCTGTATGGCTGTTATTATTCTCCTTAAGGATCTGCATCACAAATCCCATTCTCTATTTCTTGAATTTCTTCCCTTGCTTCATCATCATCCTTTTCCAATTTGAATTATAGCTTTTTGCTTGTGTTATGTATATGAACCTTAACTGTGTAGTTCTAAAGTATCCCTTAAAATCAGTACCTTGTTATATTGGAAGGATCAACTTACCCCACTTGACGCTTGCTCTATTCCCCTCCCAGATAAAATGCTTTATCTCTTTATTAATTACTGTCCACAAGTTCACCTTTGGATGATAAAAATATGTCTGACCTGCATATAAAACTTAAGGCACTAAAAACATTTTCACTGCTTGTATATTGCTATCAACATCCATAAAGAAGTGCTTCTAGTTTCTCAGTTTTTTTTTATTTTTTTGTTTACTCTCTTCCCACATATCCTTAGTTGCCATAACAGAATCTTTTTTTAACCCATATTCTAAAATACTTCATTTTACCATACTCCTATAAATATGAGCATTGCTGATCCAGTTCATATGTGGGTACATAGTTTGTAGCTACTTTTTTTGTTTTGTCTTCATTTTATATCCTGAAAAGACTTGAAACTATGTCAGAATGTTCAGCAATGCTGAGATGTTCTTTTATAAAATAATATTGTCTGTGAATAAAGCCAACTTTTCTTGCATACCATATGAATTTTATCCTTTTATTTCTGAGTCCCTTATTTTGTCAGGAGCTCTAAAAATAATGCAAATTACAAAGGGGAAAGAGGACATCCCTGCCTTGTTCACACTAAACTTATCAGACAGGAACCCTCTCACTTTAAGTTTTGCCTCCAATCCCTTACATATCCCCCCTAATTAGCCTTATTATTGTATCAGGGATTGCAAATGCTTCCATTGCCCTACTCATAAAATCCCAGCTTACTCTATTGATTGCTTTCACAGCATCAATACCCATCAACAATAGTGGCATTTTCTTACATTCTGCTTCCCTCTGGATCATCATTGTTTTATTACTGTTGTCATTTGACAACATTGTTTTATTAATGTTGTCAAATGTTTGCCTCCCCTCCACAAAACCACACTTATCCATATCTATCAATTTTGGCACCATATTTGCCATTCTTTTTGCTATTACGGACATAAACACTTTGTAATCATGAAAAAATGAAATGGCCATATATGAAGCTGGGTCTGATGGGTCGTTACCATCTTTACATATTAAAGCCACCATGACTATCTTCCAGGATGTTGGTGCTTCCCCTCCTTTTAAAATACTGTTAAAACTTGGAAGATATTTATCAATTTCTTCCCTCCTAGCTTCCAAACTTCCACAGGAATACCATATATTCATGGAGACTTTCTAACAGATTGATTATACATCACCATGTTTATCTTATTTCCTCCTATCTCAACTGTTAATTGTTGAGGCTTATCTACCTCTAGCCTTGGTATACCCAAGTCTTATAAAAATATTTCCATATGTGCTTTTTCTTGATTTCCATATTCTTCTGCTTTATAATTTTTTTTGTAAAATGTCCCAAATATCTGTAATACCGCTACACGATCAATGGTTATTTTTCTTGTTCTAGGTTCCCTAAGTTTAGCAACTATCATTTCTACTGTTGCCTAAGTCATTGTGCTAAATGTTTTTTTGTGCTCTGAAATTATCTAATCAGTTGTTTAACAGCAATCTTTCTAAATTTATACATATTATCCAGATACTCATTATTTTCTCTTTAGCACTTTGCATTTGGGGTCTTCTTATTCTGTGAGATCTCCCTCATTCTGCAATACTTTAACCTTTATCCGCCGCTTAAATTATTCTTGTTACTTCTTAACCATTGCTCTTTTTTCTATTATTTATACTATATTTTTAAACTCCACTTGTATTTAATCTCACTCACTAGCTATAGCGCCTGATGAAATTACTATCTTCCTTAATAATGCTCAAATAATTTCCACTACCCATTCCGGAAATTCCTCCTTTTTTAACATGTAGGTGGGGAAGTGCTAGTTTCTGATCTTTACTTCATTACCCTGCATTTTTATCTTAGTTGCTGTTGGTGCATTATTTGAAATAGTTATGTGATGTGTGCCAAAGATTTTAATTACATGTACAAGTTCCTGTGAAATATAATTTGTGTGTAGTCTAGCCCAGATATCGAACCATAGAGAATAATATGCAAATTTTCTCAGAGTTCTTAATACTGAATTTACTTCTTCCATATCAAGCATTTTCATAAATCACTTCAGAACTCTACCCTCTTTTGTTATATACTCCCTTCTAGATCCCCCACATAACATTCTCACTGCTGTAAATCAAGTTCCATTCCTCACTTGTAAGTAAAATTCCCTGCTAAAAACTGATTAAGCCTATGTTCAAATTTTACATGACACGTTGATTTAATGAAAACCTTCAAACAAAAAAAAAAAACACCCCCATAACTTTTTAACTTAAAACAAACACACAAAACTATGTACATCTTCAAATAAAAAAATGTATCCTACTGGAGGGGAACAAATGTCCTAAATCAACAGCTGCACACAGAGGCAAAACCTAACCTAAAATTAAGGTTATCCATGCTAAGATGCATGTTACAGCTATGTTCCTTCATATACTATTTCCTGTATGGTCTTTTATTATCTTTATTCCCCTCCCAGATGTGAAAAAAACAACTTGTAGGTTTTCTTCTTAGAAAACATTAACTTTTTGTTTTAAGAAAAAGTGTACTGGCTATCTTTAAACAAAATTATATACTGTTCTTGTAGTTAGCTACCAGAAAAGCTGTCATCTGTTACTCACTTCCAATTATTTAAAACTTTATTTTTTTACCAAACTGCTTGCCCTTGTACTATTTAATTTTACATTTCTCTCAGTACACAATGTCCAGATCTCTCGATTTACTGCCTTCACCTTTAGTCAGCTTGTTTCCATGGAAACTTAAGAACAAACTACAGAGCTGCCCTCAGCTCCAGATTTCTCAACTGGCACTGAACATGTGTTTGCTTAAATAAATCTATTTATTACATTGTGGTCGCTCATTAAAAAAAATTGCATTCACAAAAATCTTGTCACTAGATTAAGTCAAGGGCATTTATTCAGACATTCACCTATGCAAAAATAAAATAAAAGATTTCAATTCTACATATAATCAGTGTACTTTTACATTACATCCACCACCCTAACAGCCCATGATTACAACCTATTGACATAAATGTGCATTTGTCCAGCCTTTTTTCTCTTTCTACATTGTAATGCCTACATTTCTTAAAACTAAAATTGACAGAGAAAACAAAAGACCTGCTTACTTTAGTATGTTTATCACATACAACAATCACTGAAAATACTTTACTATATAATATGCAATTTATATAATAAAATATTCTATACAAATATTGGTAAGAAGAAAAATACAAGTTACTTTTCCCTCCTTCACCCTTGTTTTTATTAGTGACCTTCCAAACATTAATGACATGAAGTGGGGCACATGCCTGTCAGTCCCCCAACATATTTAACAAAGTCAAGAAAAATCCAGTCTTTCTTAGCCATTTTTCTTGTAAAACTGTATTTCACAAATGTGATTAATGCTTTGTAGTCTTACATAGTCTTACATTTATTCACTAATTTCAGTGTTGCTGGTCTTATTCCTGTTCCTCTCCATCTCTCTACACTAGACTCTGGTTCAAGTCCAAAGTACTAATTGTTCTTCTAGTTGACTTCTGTGCTTTTTTCTGTCTCTCTGTCAAGCATTTTCCTTTGGAACATTGGAAAAGTTTTCACTGGCAAAGTTTCTCTATGAGACTCACCATTAGAAGAATGAGAAGCAGAGTTCTCTTCTGTTTGATGGCTCACCCCTTGTTGGGAAAACGTATGTATTTCCCCCTTAACCCATTCTGGATCATAAAATGAATTTGTTCCTTTCAAGAAAAAAATATTTTGAAGACAGCTGGATACTGCAGCTTGAATCTCATAGCACCCTTTCAACATTACCTGATTGCTCTGTTGTCTGCAATTTTTAATAATTTTCCCTTCTGCCACATTTTTTGTCAGGATCAACTCTTATCTTCTGATATGATTTCATCTTTACCACCACAGGTCTTGGCTTTCTCATGGCCAGATTTGTAGCATACACTCAATCAGCTATTTCATTTAACAAGCCTACTGTGGAATACCAGTCCAGTTGCTTAGTTGTGCTTTCATAAAATTAATACAGTCTGTTCTTTCCAGTTTCTGTAGTACAGCTTATAATCTCAGGTTTTCTCTGTGTGCTCTGTTGTCTAACACTACCAGTTTTCTTTTTGAAACAGCACAGCTCTTCTAGAGCAGCCAGCCTTTTCTTCATGTTGCTCTCTGACTTTCGCAGTTTTATCAGTTTATCATGCAGGAGGTTGGCATAATGATTAAGGTGTCTACATTACAGATGCAAGGTTCAGGGTCTGATTTGCACATGGGGTAATTGACTGTGAAACTATGAATAGATGTTTACATTTTCTTCCATTTTCCAGCATTTTATTATTTGAGATGAAATACTCCTTCAATGTTGCAATTATTTTAAACATCTCTGAGCACATTTGATTTATATTTTCATTAAAATTACTGGAAGCCATCTCTTAAACTAGGGTTGGGGCTTGAACTGCATTTTGCTGAACAGCTGCAGGATTCTTCCCAGTCAGTCTATTCTCTATTCACCTTTTCTAATTGTTTTTTTCAGTCACTCTAAGGTTCTTCTTTGCTGGCATCCAGGCAATGTGCTTACTAGCCAGTAACTGAATTTTACTAAAACAGGCAGAATTGATCAATGTGCAGCCATCTTGGAAGCCTGGATGAATCAATTTTGACACTGCTTAAGCACTTGCATAATGAGAATGTGCAGCAAGTGTTAAAGGAGGCCTTAAAATGTGCTACTTGAAAATATTATTTTTAAAAATGGGTGAGGTTTTCTAAGTGGTGACTAAATGGAAACAGAGACACAATTAAAGTTAATTAAGGTGCACTTAGTGGCAACCTTTGCTTGACTACCAATGGATCCACCTCTTTTGGTAGAACAATTCATGAAAGGAGTATTGCATATGGGACTACCCTGAAAGCAAATTCCTCCTCCATGGGACCTAAACTATATTTTTGAAAAATTGTCCTTACCACCTTTTTAACCAACAGCTCACTCTGATTTCAAGTTCTTAACATGGAAAACTGTTTTCCTTATTGCTTGGACATCTGCATGGCAAGTATCTGTTATGCAAGCTCTCATGGATGGACAGCCTTATCTGATTTTCCTCAAGGACAGTATTGTGTTGTGTTAAGGACTAATCCTTATTTCATGGTAAAAGTGGTCTCACAATTCACCTTCAATCTTTCTATTAATCTGTGTTCTTTCCAGAATCTAAGAATAAGGGAGAGAGAATAGTTCTTATCTTGGAATTGCAGAGGCAGCTCACATTCTACCTTGACAGAACAAAGTCCTTAAGGAAGGCTGAAAGGCATTTTATCTTCTTTTGTGAGACAAAAAAAAATCAATCTGTCTCTAAGCAATCCATTGCATATTTGTTGTCCTCTGGTATTGCTTTTTGTTGCACCCACCATGGCAAGCAGAATTCAGACAATATAAATGCACAATCTACCAGCGTCTTTTCTCTTCAGTGGCATACTGAAAAGGAGTGGACATGAACTATTATAGGTACAGCAACTTGGTCCACTGTCCATATCTTCATGCAGCACTACAAACTGGATGCTTAAAGCTGATCTTCATGAGGACCATTCTCCAGGGATCCTGGACCCTCATCCTTCCTCCTCCCATGTTGGGTAAGCTTTTGGACTCTATATGTGAAGTAAGGCAATGTGTCTGTTGAACATAGTACTGTTGCATAAGTTCCACTTACATGTAACTAAATGTTCACAGAACACACTGTCTTACTGGCTGTTCCCTTCCACCACCCCTCTTTTGTTGAGCAAATATAGTTGGTTGTTGGAGTTGCTGTTGTTGCGTATGTGTAATGTTTGGTTTGGAGCAGTAGATGTTTGCAAAGGTTGCATTTCTATCTTATTCTTCTTGTTGAACCCTAGAAAACTGAGAGGATCCTGTCTGTGAGTGTGAAGAACTGTACTGGTCCTACCAGGTGATTGGTTCCTCATCCTCACAGACAAGCAGTGGGATGAGTTCTGAGCTTTTACAGATTGCCAGGAGGAGCATAGCAGGTCACCACTATCCATAAGCCAGTAAGGCAGTATTCTATGGACATCTAATGTTACAGTTAAGTGGGACTTACACAACTGTAAGTTATCATACAATCCTTTCAGTTGTTATGACTTTCAAATTACTGTAGGTATCTTTGCATATTATCCTTTTAGTAGGGCAACTTACAAAGCATTTCCTACCCCTTGTATAGCTGTTGCACCCAGAGAAATCAGTCCTGACCTTAAAAAGCTACCACCACCAAGTGCAAGCATTCTGTATATCTAATAATCCCCATTAAAAAACATTAAGTTAAAACAAAGATAGACCATGCAGCAATAACAAAAATGTGATGATGATGAAAACCAGTGCACTCAATATTTTGTACAACTCAAACTCAAACACACACACACTTCTGTGGTGGCAGACCTCCTGAGCTCTACTATTTTGTAAAAAGACACAGTAAATACACATTTTGTATTGCAATATCCAAAACAATTTTTCATTGGTATAAAATTACCTATCTGATCCCCCAGAAACCTCTCATTAGTTTTTAAAATATTGATAATAATCTGCATCCCTCCTAAATATATTTATGTTCAATGTTATACCAGCTATAAAACATGCTCCCCTCTGAGAATGGTTTTAACACTAACAGTTGAATCCCAGTATCTAAATCAACATAAAATAGCTCTGTATGCCAAGTGATAGCTACCAAATTAATCTTGGAAGTTTGATGGCATGTCTAAGAACATTTCTAAAAAAATACCACTTTGTATCATTCATGCTGCTCTCACTTCCATCTTTGATTAAAGACAACTACGATTTAGTATTCCGCCAATAGCTAATTAGATCTGTAAAATGCATTTTGCTCATTATGGTTGACATGCACATCATCTCGCTCAATAGTCAGTCTTCTAATGGTTTAGCAGTCACATAACAGGGTCCTGAGAACTCTCTTAATGAGAGGCTCTGAGGAATGAAAGAACATACATCACTTGCAGAGAGTATTGGGAATACATTTACCATTACATACTTGGAGACCACCTACACACTTTTTTCTCTATCAAACAATATTTCAATTACAATACTAGCAGTTTTATCAACAACAAGAACAAAAAGTGAGTCCCAGCTCATAATAATTGAATAAATTATTCCAGACTTTGAAAGTAGAGCTGGGACTCACTTTTTGTTCTTGTTGTTGATAATATAGTTGGCGGTCCTTTTGTTGTTTTACAATATGACAAGTGAGTCCATGTGCTCCTTTCCGTGCATATTTAGAGAGTCTGGTATGGAAATATTTCAACGTAATGTTGATAATACTGGTCGTGCTAATGTTTTAATAACTAGTGAAGCTGATAACAATTTGCCTGGTACAACTAAAATGATCCCTGAAGGTCCAGGAGGCTCTGGTCTGGGTGTCATGAAGAAATGGGAGAATTCCCGAATGAGAACTGCCATTAATCCATTTGCCACGGTAGGCAAGAAAGTTACTATACCTGACAATCCTGATGCACAAGAATTGTGTATCAAATTGGAAAAGCTAATTTTTAAAGAAACGGCGTTTTTTTATAATATTGGTAGTCTTGAAAGATATGCGGAACTAGACATTACACCCCGTGGTCTGAGATCAGTTAAGAACCCTTCCACACCATTTGATCTTAATGATGAAGTAGATCAAAAGTTTCATGAACGATGGATAGCGGCTGCACATCGGTGCAGTACCGAATGGGTTTCAATTTTAACTGAGAGAGACAATATCAAAAAAGAGAAACTTGTAAGTGAAATGAAACATGTATGTGACCAATTAGTTAACATAACTTCCAGTTCCACTTTGGAAAATTTCCTAGTGGGTATAAATACGAAATTAGCCAACTATGAGAAAGATCTTATTGATCGGAAGAAATATAAGTTAACCAGAGACATTAGGGATTATGAACACAAGAGGGCGTTTGTGTTCACAAGTAACCAGAGAACCAGAAAAAAGGCTGTATCATTTCAAAGAGGAAATCCGGTTTCCGAACCATATAAAAACAAAGGCTTCCTGTCTGGTGAAAGTGGCACGTCATCGTGGGAAGAGGATGACAGAGAGAACTTTCCAGAATTGCCAGGAGCCGCGAATTCGGAAGGCTTTCAGAAAACATTTTCGAATTTCAATGGACATTATACGAACTCCAGGAAAAGGGGCTGGAATAACTCGGAACGCCATAGAGACTCGGGCGATGGACATTTTAAAAGAGGTAGATGGTCTTGAGTTTAATAATGAGACTGTAGTTAGCAATTATGTGGTTAATCTGTCTAACTATGCTTTAGATAATGTTGAATTAGGCATTTTGGAAAAGGGGTTAAAATTTGTTCCTACTTGTTTTCCTAAGAAATACGAGTTAAAAACAGAACTGTTTCAGTTGTTTCGTAAAATGAATCTTAGAGAATACTTTTTTAGACTTAATTCTCATCCTAGTAAAAATAGTAACAATTCCACTGTTGATATGTATAATAGTGATGTAGATAGTGATGAGAGTTTTTATTCTTGTTTATCGGACAATGAAAGTATAAGTAATGCATATAGCATATTGAACACGAGTATGTTAAAATCTAATAGTTCTTTTTTACCCCCTTATAAGAATGTGAACATACAAAAATTTGAATGCCTATTAAATTTAATGCTAGATAAAGAGTTAGAATGTTTCATGAAACAAATACATCACTATAATTTAACTAAAATAGAATGGAATAAATTACAAGCACTTAGTAAAAATGACAATATAGTTTTCAAGCCCTCGGATAAAGGGGGAAAATTAGTTATTTTGAATGCTTGTGATTATTATGACATGTGCATGAGACATCTTGATAATAAAAATGTATATCTTGAAATTAATGTAGCTTATATGAAGAAAGCTGAAACAGATTTTCACAGCCTATTACAGAAAGGTATTAGATTACATTATTTAACAAAGTTTGATGTTGATCAAAAGATAATTATTAAAAATAATCAAATGGCAAAATTTTTCTGTCTGCCGAAGGTACATAAGAATTTAGTTAGCCCGCCAGGCCGTCCTATTGTGTCAGCTTATGTTTTTTTTTACATATAATGTTTGTACCTTATTACATGAAATATTAATTGAAAAAGTTCTATTATTGCCCTCATATATTAAAGACTCCTACGACTTCCTTCAAAAAATTAAAAATGTATGTTGGAAGGAAGGAATGTATTTTATTACTGTTGATGTAGAGAGTCTATACACAAATATTTCCCATTTTTGGGGATTAGAAGCTATTAAGTTTTTTTTTGGGTGATTGTCCCAGAACCCATTATGTATTGGAATTGGTAGAATTCTGTTTGAATAATAATATTTTTGAATTTAATGGTAAATTATACAAACAATTAACCGGAACAGCAATGGGAGCAGCTTTTGCTCCGGCCTATGCAAATTTATTTATGGGGATGTTTGAAAATGAGTTTTTGTATAAATTACATTTTTTTAATACATATGTTGTAAAATATTATAGATTTATTGATGATCTTATTTTTATTTGTAAAGATGGTTATGAAATTTCTGGACAATTTATTCATGAACTGAATGTTAATCAATATGGTATAAAATTTGGTGATGTACAGATGGGTTATAAAGTTAATTATTTAGACATTTCTCTAAAAGGCATTGATCATTTTATACACACTAGCATTTATAGAAAATTTGATGAAATTAGTTGGAAAATGTGTGGAAGTAGTTGTCATCCAATGCATACCTTAAGAGCTATCCCTTATGGAGAATTCATTAGAATAAAAAGACTAAATTCTGATGTTAATTTGGCTTATGATGAGTCTTTGAGAGTAGCTAAATTGTTTATTAATAGGGGATATGATGCCACTGAAGTTAAAAATAGTCTTATAAAAGTGTTTAAAAATGAGTTTTAATATAAAAACATCTGATAGAGAATATAGTAAATGTAGATATAATAATCATACAGCAAATGAAAAAATATTTTTTGTTACAAAATATACAAATTTTTCTGGTATTATGAATGAACTAATTAAGCAATACTGGAATTTTATTAAGAAGGAAATTGATTCTCTAAAAAATACTAAGTTGATTATATCATACAAAAAAGCTAAAAGTATTAGGAACTTTTTAGTTCATAGTATTCTTAAACAACCTAAAACTCTTATATTTAATAATATTAAAGATGTAGGAACTTTCCCTTGTGGCAGCTGTTCAGTGTGTAAATATATAGTAACTGAAGTGGTTAAAATTAATGGAAAAAATTTCTCTGTTGGGGCTAAATACTCCTGTAGAAGTAAGGGACTAATTTATGTTATTTTTTGCACATGTAATAAATATTATATTGGTGAAACGAAGATAATGTTGGCAGACAGAATAAAAGAACATGTTAGAGATGTGAAGAATAAAAAACTAACTAGTCCCATTGCAGAACATTTTAATTTATGTCATGGTGGAGATAGTAGTTGTATGAAAGTAACGGTTTTAGAACATGTACCACTTCATTTTAATAATGTTGATCATCAGAAAAATATTTTAAGACAGAAGGAATCTGTTCTAATCATGAAATATGGCACTTTGTTTCCCCATGGTTTAAATAGGGAATGTAACTGGCAATGCCTTATTTAAGGCTATCTCTTTAAATATATATTTTGTCATGTTTTCAATTGAATAATAGTTTAATTGAATTTAATTAAATGTTTTATAATTGTATATAAAGTGGTCTTTTAGTGACTGTAGGGTTTTACTCTGAAAAGGCTGTGGCCGAGGCGCTAAGAGATTAAGAACTGTATTTGCAAGTATACTGAACTGTATTGAATAAATTATTCCAGACTTTGAAAGTAGAGCTGGGACTCACTTTTTGTTTTTGTTCTTGTTGTTGATAATATAGTTGGCGGTCCTTTTGTTGTTTTACAATACTAGCAGTTTGCTTAAGACTTATTCAATGAGAAGGGATCACAGACTATAAACTACTCCAGAATATATTCCTGTATCAAAAAACACTAGGGACTTAAAACCACCACTATTACAAATTGTGTTTAACATAATTTGGCTAAACAATCATCTCTTAATCAGCAGGATTTAGCATACAATTAATATTTTATTAAAGAAAACTGTAGTAATGACGTGCACCCACCTTTACAAATGCTTCAGTTTCCATGTGTCTAGACACATTACAATAAAATTTAAATAACCAGTCGTTATAACTATTGTGATTCTACTTCTGGTACCAATTACATGGCCTTTTGATTTTGAAGTTCTCTTAGTGCTCTTCCCAACAATTCACAGCCATCCTTGAGATACTCTTTCATTTGTCTCTTGAAGAGAGAACAGAGCATCAACTGATCTGCCTCATCTCCCTTCTGACACTGATCCCATAGTTTTCATGGTAGAATAATATGAAGAACTGACAGTTTCCCCAAATGTCCTCCTGGATGCCAGTCACTCTTTTAATTGCCTCAGTGGCTAGGTCTGCATTAATAAAAGGCCTTATGCCTCCAGAAAATATAAGTTGCTTGATAAATTACAGAGAACTTTAATTGTGTTTTCATACAGAAATGCACTGCTGGCAGGAAATTAATTTATTTTGCCTGGGCTGAGTGCAGTTGTCATTCTCATTGCTCTGAATTAATTGATTTCCTCTCTGCTACAGCCTTGGCAATAACACCTCTTATTTTGCAGCTTTGAAATTTAACTATTGGCCTGGTCTGCCTCCCTATCACCCCATCTAAGGCAAAGGACATGTATGTTCTGTCAATCAAGACCTCCTCTTTTTTTTTTTTTTTGCTCAAATATTTTTATTTAAATTCCTTAAAGTATTATAACAAGAAAATAAATATTTTAGAACATAAGTTTTGAATATAAAACACAATAAAGAAAAGTTGTGTAAAATCTTACCATAACCATAGATGTCCTTCTCTTCCATGTTGCAGTAATCATCACATATGGGATTTACTCCTCTTGCTACCCGAATATCCGGCCAGTATACAAAAATTTTCAGTCACTGTATAGTGCATGAGACATCTGATGTGGCTAGTGGAATGTGGGCCATAAAAGTGCTATCTGCATGCACCAGCCCTCAGAACTGTAAGCCCCAGTTGGAACCAGTCCTAGCAAGGGCAATGCCAATCCTGTGCCATCCAGAAAGGGAAATGCAGCATAACAGGAGGGGAAGGATGGTGGGAAGGAATACTGCAACATGGAAGAGAAGGACATCTATGGTTATGGTAAGATTTTGCACAATTTTTCTAAGTCCTTCTATTCACATGTTGCGATATTCATCACATATGGATGAGTGCCAAAGCTCACTGTGAAGAAGGGGGTGGTGGTCTTGAGATGGTCTCCAGGAATTCATGAAAGATAGCCCTGGCAAATCCCACCCTGGCTTTGGAAATATGGTCTAACCTGTAATGTTTGGTGAGGGTGTTCAATGATGACCAAGTGGCTGCTTCAAGAATGGTAGAGGTATCCAAACCCCTGAAGAAGGCTCCTGAGGAGGCCATTGCCCTGGTGGAGTGTGCTTTAACACTACCTTGTAAAGATTTATCATGGTATTTGCAGCAGAAGGTGATAGCTTTGGAAATCCAGGTTAAAATAGTTTGGTTACTGCCTTCCCTAGGGCTCTGGGGTGGAAGGGGACAAACATCTGGCCAGCCTGTTTGATGGACTTGGTTTTGTACAGATAAAATCTAAGTTGTCTGTGCACAACCAGGGAATAGAGTACTCCCTCACTGTCTCCCTGTGGGTTAGGGAAGAAGGTTTGTAGGTGGATGACCTGATTTAGGGAAAGGTCATTCACCACCTTGGGCATGAAGGAAGGGTAAGTTCTAAGAGTAACCCTGTCTGTGTGGAATACCAGGAAAGGAGAGATAACCATGAGGGCTTGTAGCTCTGACACTCTTCTGGCTGAGGTCAAGGCCACAAGTAGTACAGTTTTCCATCTACAGTGTTTTAGGGAAGCTTTGTCCACTAGCTGGAACGGAGGAAGCGTAAGCTTTTCCAAAACATAGTTGAGGTCCTATGGGGGAGGAGCTGGCTTCCTTGGGGTCTCAGGTGAAGGACCCCTTTAAGGAATAACTTAGCTGGTAGTCTGGAAGTTGGGGGGGGATAAAGAGGAAGACATGGTAAAATGGCACACACACGGGCTTTAATAGATGAGTAGGCCAATCCTGTCTGCAGTAGTTCACACAGGTAAGATAGTACTAGAGGGGTGTCACTTGCAGGCAGGTCCAACTGTCTTTTGAGACACCATATAGATAATCTCTTCCACTTTGATAGGTAGGATTTTCTTGTGTTTGGTTTCTTGGCCTCCTGCAGGACAGTGAGCATGTCCTCACTGTAAGGGTGTCTGAAAGGGATCAGAATCCTATCAGCCACAGTGTGAGGTGCAGCAACTGCCACTGTGGGTGTATTTGGGATCCCTTGTGCTGTGTGAGAAGGTCCACTCTGAGGGGAAACTTGTAGTGATCCTCCTTGGATAACTCTAAGAGTAGCTGGAGACAATGCTATCACGGCCAATAGGGAGTCACCAACAAGATTTTTGGTCTGTCCTGATGGATCTTCAGCAGGATCTTCTGTACAAGTGGGAAGGGAGGAATGCATAGAGAAACTTCCTCTTCCAAGAGGTTGAGAAGGCATCTGTTGCCATTGCTTCAGTGTGTGGGAGTCTGGTGCAGAAGACAGGAAGTTGCCTGCTGATGGAGGAGGCAAACAGTTCTATCTGAGGTGTACCCCACCGGTGGACCACGTCCAGGAAGACATCCCTGTGACGCATCCATTCATGGCTGTTTGTTATGAATCTGCTGAGGAAGTCTGCCTAAGAGTTCTGTTGTGAAGGAATGTAAACCATCTGCAGGGTAACTCCCTGGGTGGTGGCCAGTTTCCACTGACTCAAGGGTAGCTACTCTGCAAAGTAAGTAATATTTGGTCCCCCTTGTTTGTTGAGATGCCCACAACACTAAGGTATTGTCTGTACAGATCTTTAGTGTCCCCTGTTATAGACTGGATTGGAAGGCTCACAGGGCCAGGAGTATTGTCCTCATCGCTCGGATATTGACATGTTCTATTTTGTGTGCCACTGACCACAGCCCCTGCACTTTCAGATGCCCCAGAGTTGCTCCCCAGCCCAAGTCTGAGGCATCTGTGTGCATGATCTGTTTGAGTTGATGTGGTTGGATGGGAAGACCTGGATTGAGGTTCACCTGCTTCGGCCACCACTGGATTTTTAGTTTGAGGCAGGGTAGGAGGGGAACCCTGTACTCCAAGTGGTGGGAGTGCTGGGTCCAGACTGACCTTAGGCACCACTGCAACTTCCTCATATGGAGTCTTACTAATGGTAACATGGGGATAGTGGCTGACATGTAGCCCAGGAGCTGAGGTACTGCCTTGCTGTAAATTCTGCTGTCCAGAGGATCAAAAGTAAGTGTTCAGTTAAGCTTTCCACATTTTGGGGGGGAATAGGCTTTCATGATATCTGTGTGAATCCTGCACCCCAGGAAGACAATGTCTTGGAAAGGTTCCAGAAGGGATTTTGGGAAGCTGATCTGAAATCCCAGGGATTGTAGGAGGGGAAATGGCAAGTTGTATGTGTTGCAGGAAGGTCTCCTTGCAATCTGCCTGTACAAGCAGGTTGTCCAGATAAGGGAACATCTAGATTCCCTTTGTCCTGCAAAAGGGAATAACTGGGGCCAGACATTTGTTAAATACTCTAGGTGCTGTGGAAAGCCCAAAGGGCAGGGCAGAGAATTGAAAGTGAGAAGGGCCCACAGAGAACCTCAGGTATTTCCTGAAAGTGAGCCTTATGGGGATTTGAAGGTAGGCATCCTTTACATCTAGGGTGGGCATGAGCCCTTGGGGAAGAAGGAGAGGAAAAAGAGTTGGTAAGGTCAACATCCTGAAAGTAGGAACCTGAAGGAAGAGGTTGAGTAGAGAGAGGTCCAGAATTGGTCTCTAAGGACCATCTTTTCTTGGCACTTCAAAATTCTGGTGTAGAAACCTCTTCCTTTTGCAGTCAGTGGTACTGTTTCGATGGTGCCTTGCACCATCAGAGTTTCTAGTACAGGCTGCAATAGGTGTAGCTATTGTTTTGGAGGTTGTAGGATAGCCCTTCACATTGGGGGCATAAGCCAAGTCATAAAATACCCGTTTGGTATTATTGAAAGGACCCATTTGTCTGAGATGATGGATGAAAGACACTGAGAGAGAGAGACACCAAGAGTGGAAGAGAGGTAGGGGGTGGAGGTTTTAAGGTTGGCAGGTAGTCAGATACTACCTGCCCTGTTTTGAAAGGGCTGCATCTGGCTAGAGGAGGGGGAAGCTCTGGCAGGAGTGGGTTGCTTCCTAGATGCTTTTCTGGGCCTTGTGGGAGCAGCAGGAAGAGAGTGTTTTCTAATAAATTGTGTTTTTACTGGATAATTCCTCTGGAATTTTGGAATAGGATATACCATCAGGTGTTTTAAATCCTGCATCTCTTTCCCTTCTGCTGTAGTGACTTAAATAAATCAGCCACTTTAGTACCAAACTGAGCTGTATTGTCCAGACGGGCATCAACCAGCTTTGCTCTAAAATCATCTGGTAGGGGCTGGAGGCATAGCCAAGAATATCGTCTCAAAGCAGATGCTGCTGACCTGGCTGAGGCTGCAGCAGCATCATAACTGCACTTTATGGACTGCCTGGTAAACTGGGAAGTGAGAGGAATAAAGGAAGACAGTGACGCTTTGGCAGCAAAAGCTGGGGAATCAGAAATTCCTTAGAGACTTTCTCCAGAAGGGATAAGGCATACTTAGCCATGTGTGTCTGGAAGTTAGTAACCCTGAAGGTCAGAGTAGCAGAGATGTAAATTTTCTTACCCAGACGTTCCATGGTTTTGCTGTCTTTGTCAGCAGGAAGAATGGTGGTGGTAGGTAATAATTTACAGGCCTTATCTGTGGAGATAGAAATGGTGGCAGGGTTTGCTGGAGGATACTTAATAAGAAACTTAGCAGTCTCAGGGACTTTATAAAATCTATCAGGTCTGCATGGAGCAGAGGGTTGTGAGTCAGGATTCAAGGATGCTGAAGAGAAGGCATCCAGGAAGGCAGGCAGAACTGGAGGAATAGCAGTAGGAGTTGGGGAATCCATATGAATGAGGTCATAATACCTTTTTTGAACCTCAGACATTTCAAATGATTCCCACTTAAAATGTTCCTTCAGCTTAGTAATAGTCTCCCCAAAGATGAAATCCTCAGCTGGGGAGTCAGGATCAATGGATTCTTCCTCTGGAGAGCTGTATCCCAAGGGAGAAGAAAGCTGAGAAGTATATAAGAGAGTGGTGATTCTTCAGATGAAGAACCAGAAAATTCTTTCTCTTCTTTCAGAGAGGAGTCTGATGCTTGAGGCCTTGGGCTCAGTTTAGGAGGAGGGATGGTCGAAGTCCCTGTAGTGGTAAGCCATAAGGCCATGAAAGCATTAAACAAACTTTAGTTGAAAGCCTGCCAGTCAGGCATGCTTTCAGTAGTAGGTGAAATGTGTTTTCTTTTTTCCTTCCTTTTGAGAGGTCTGGTGGGTGTCTGAAGGGTGGAAGACCTGGAATCAGGTGCCTGCAAGGAATCGAAGGGAACCAATAGACCTACTGAAATCGGTGGTCCCCCTTGGCACCAGAAACCGATGTTGGAAGAGTCTCTACCTCCACGCGGGACTGTGCAGCTTCCATGGAAGTACCTGGTGTATTTGAGAAGGTGGAGCCCGAATCCTAAACCAGGCCATCAGCCACAGGCTGAGAGTTGGATGCAAGAGGTGCAGTGGTAGTGGTAGGCCTGATAGTCTTGGCTTTCTTTTTCGGCGGTTCGGCAGGTAAGTCGGCGGAACCCTCCATACCTAAAGTTAATTGTTTGAAATGTTGATTTTCCAGATAAAGGTTGAGCACATGCAGATGGCTGCACAAAGTTTTGGGCACAAACTCCTGGCAAATAGAGCAGGTCTTGTAGTCATGCGACTGATGTAAACAAAAAAGACACTAATCGTGGGCATCCTTGTGGGGTATCTGATGGCTGCACTTACACTTGCCCTTTCTGGATGACATGAACAAGCATTAAGATAACGAAAATGACTGAAAAGGTTCCCCAACGGGACACTTATCTGATTTCTTCGAGATCGATGGCCGGGATGGCAGGAACACCTGACATCCGAATGGCGGCTGAGATGTTCTGAGGGCTGGTGCATGCAGACATCACTTATATGGCCAACATTCCGCTAACCACATCAGAATTCCCATGCACCATACAGTGACTGAAAACTTTTGTATACTGGCTGGACATTTGGGTAGCAAGAGGAGTAAACCTCATAACTGATGAATCCTGCAACATGTGAATAGAAGGACATCTTACTGCGGAATTCCAGTCCACTTATCAGCTGCTTGAATTTTATACAGTAATTACCTTCCACCTTTCCAAGTATCAAAACAAATTTTAAGTTTACGCAGCTAGTTCTGAATTCTTATTTCTCTAACCTCATACAGACATTCTCAGAGTCACATCTTTGCATTATTAGTAAATCATCTGAAGGTTCACTTAAAGATGCTTTCATTAAATGCAGTCTCTTACTGTTGGATGTAACATACTCTTCTAGAGTACTGCTTATCATAAAAATATTGGCCCTCATGCATTTAATTTATAGGAGCCATTATGTTCCTTTTGTCTTACTTACAGAGATCTCTCTCTTCTTCTTATGAGATATTCATTAAACCAAGTATACTCACTTCTGACAACCAAGGGAGAGGTATTTAAAGAATAATTTCAAGTTTGTCAACTTTGATATTAGTTCCTGCATAGGGAGAGGTAACAGTAGTGAGCTGAGCAGCCTAACACCACTGTGGAAATCTCTAGTGGGATGTTTTAATGGTTTAATAACTAGTAAATTCTCCCTTTGTTACTCCTCTCTCTCTGTCCAAGATATCATAAACTTGAGCCCCCCCACCCTACTTTAACCTCTCATTTCAGTTAGTCATAATGCACCTACACACATTCTTAGACACTCAGAACAATGCCTGCACAACTGCCTCCAGAAAGAGGCAGAACATTTGCTACTTCCTTACCCATTTTATGGAATTTTCTTCCTCCTCCTCTATCAGAGGCACGGACTCACTACTAAAAGTTCAACAGGGAATTACATTTAGTCTGTCTAAATCACTATGAACACTGCAGTTCACCCTGATCAAAACTTGATGCAGCCAGCCACCTCTATCTCTTTTCTTTTTTTTTTCTCTCAACAACCCTGTGACTTACAGACGTGCCCTAAATTACTATAGAAAAGTTGTACATAACAGTTATGAGGCCTTCATGTTTTACAGCAGAACTTACAACTTTACAGATCTCCTGCTACTAACACCAAGGTTGTGGTAGAATTGCAATTTATTATGTTCACTGTATGTTCCAACCATGTTGTAATCTACAGTGCAGACTGTCTTTAAGTACCTCATATGGCTGCGTGTGTGCAAGTGAGATCATGTGATACTGGCTTATTCATATACAGTCCACACACTTATATTATTTATATACATAATATTAAGTATTTTAGTGTTTTAAAGTTATTTTATTTAGTTATGTACATAATATGTTTTTAAGTAAGTGGCTAACAGAGTGGAAAAAGTTTTCATAGTATGTTCTTCTTGTGAGCATGAGTATAAAGGGTTATTTAAGGATTAATTGGTTAATGAATCAATTATGATGGATTTCTGGGTATAAAAGGGGTTGTTCCAGCTGTAACTTTTTATTCTCTGAGGAAGACTATGAATCAAAAACGTATTGTGATTGTCAGCGTTAAAATCTTTTTTCACCTTGTGGATTATTAAAGAATTTGGTGTTTCCAGGAGCGGAGCCTGATTTCCTTCAAGTGTGTGGACTGTATGCGAAGTTTTGTTTTTTGCACTTGATTCCAGTACCGTTGATACTGGCTTATTCACCAGTTACCGCCACGATAAAGCATATAGACCTTCTGTTACTAATACCAAGACTGGTAGCTGGGCAATTTGTTTACTTATTGACTCCTGGATGTGAGTATCTGGCTAGCATGCATTTAATACTAAGAATATATCTGAATCCAACGGCCACAGTACCCATTATAAACCGACACTGTGGTACTTACTGAAAAGTCACATTTTATTAAGGTTTTGGACAATTTGCTACTTTTAACAGCTTTTAGATGACATGTGATCCACCTCCTCTAACTGTACTTCAGACTTAGAATTGAGAGGTGCAATGGAAGAGAAGCAAACATTACATACATACCCCAACAAACATGCAGCGACAGTTTCATATCCCTCACCTGTAGGATTAAGACTGGCAGGTACTCACCCTGACTCATTAACAGGGTTGCCATGTTTTTGCAATGCCAAAAAACAGACAAAAGCCACCCTCTTCACTACCATCTTTTAATAGAAATGTATTTTCAAAACACATTCTTTAGAAATTTTTATTATGCTAGTTGTGACAGCATGGATTACATTGTACACTTTCCAATGCATATTTCTGGCAGGGAAGAACGTTTTTACCACACCAACAAATTCAGTGTTTGCAGATTGTCACACAACCTGTTTTCACTCCTTTAGCAGTCTGTCTGATCAAAGTAACAAAATTAACTCAATGATACAAGCAATAGTGATGAACCAGAGCCAATCACATTGTTAACAAGATCATTTATTTGTAAATACATGTTATGCAATACAGAGGAGCAATGCTGACAATTACACTTTTACTACAGTTTCCATTATAACAAAATATAACAGTAAGCAGCACACATGCTCACTCAGTCAGGACTGAGCCACCTGAGTGGGTACAATACATTCAGTACAAACTGCGGAATAATGTCAAAATAGTGGATTACAGCAGTTACTTCAGTGCTAATATTCTCTGCAGTAAACAGCAGGTTTAGTTCCATGCAGTCAAACTGCAGTTAGTCATACAGTAGGTATCAGACTTAATACAATATTGCTTTCAATTGTGCTCTGTTGATGTAAATTAAACACTAACTTCAGCCCTCAGAAAATGAATACAAGACTTCATGAACTCAGAATATGATATAAACTATGATACACAGCAAAAACAATGAAAACCTGCAAAAACTAAAGCACTGCATTGGTGTTAACATGATTTGTAAAAAAAAAGAAAAAAAAACATCACTTCAGTGCAGACAATTTTTTTGTTTGTGTATGTGTTAGTATTTGAAACCCATACAGAAATAAGGGACAAACTTATATAGCTGTAGGAGTGTGTGAGAAAGGTTAATGGCACCTACCAAACTATGTATATCATCACAATTAGTAGGCGCTGACTGCTTTCTAAACATCCAGCTATCAGATGAAGCAACAAGTATTTTAGCAGTTATTTCTTAACTCATTACACTTTAGTGACGCCTCCAGGTGCATCTGCAGTTAACTCCTACTGATGCTTCCAGGTGTTAAATATTGCTTGTTCATATCTGCATCAATAATTCCAAAACCATGATATGCACAAGGTTTTAAAATATTTAATCTTAAAGCTTACACAGTGGCAAACACAACTACATTAATATTTGACCTCTGTCTAGTGCAGGGAAACAGAGATTAACTGTTGTTTTTATGATATTAATTTATATAGATATAATTTTCACATTTTTTTTAAATATCTCAACAACCAAATAACACAGACAGAACTCCTTAGCCACATATGAAAGCTCTTAGCTAGATGAACAAAGCGCTGCTGATAGTATGTGTGTAACTTGATTGGTTGCTGAGATATTGTATGTTGTTTACAAAATATTACAAATGTAATGGTAACTGTTTACCGTGACTTATAAAATTTGGTTTAAGGCCTAAAACCTAAAGAATACTACCACTATAAAAAAAAATAGTTTATGCTGAAGAGTTTGCCATTCATACTTCTTTCATAACCACTATGGTTCCAGGGATAAGAACATTTACTTGAAATGTGAGGAAATAATTTGATTCTGTCAAAAGGCTTAGGCTCCACCCACTGAAAGTTACAGTGCAAACTTCCTTAGCTCCAGTGGAGTGAACAAGTTAAGCCAGTCAGCCTGTAATCCTCTTCCAACTGTATATCATAACTTTTACCAGTCAGTTCCTGTCATAACAGAATAATATGTGGATAGAGAATGAGACATACATTTTATTTTTTTTTCTTAAGCCTATGTTGAATAGGGCATGGACATTTTTTTGTAGAAACTCAAAGAAATTATCTATTGCAAATACAAGGATAGTACAATTTTGACTTCACAGAAGTCCATTTCAAAGATAGGAATTACATTAAATATTATTTAATAATTCATCCTAGCAGTGATTTTTTTATAATGTCGTCCTAGCGCAGTCATCTTCCATTTTGTAAGAGTGCTGTTTTGATTTGCTAATGAAAAAGGGGACAGATTTATATGTAAATCTTAAGTTTTAGTAAGCCAAGAAATACCAAGAATCCTGGAGGGCGGTGAGGACACCTATTGGTCAAGGCGTCTTAAAGTTGGCACAACACAGCACCCAATCTTATTCAAAACATTCTTCATTATCAGGTCTTGAATTGCTTTTAAACTCATGCTCAGAGTTATACAGTTAAGGGTGGAAGAGTTATTCCAATAGACCCCACCCCTCCAATAGCCTACCAAAGACCATCCTAAATTAAATGTCCAGTATGTAATACTTAATTGGACTAGGCTAAAATACATTCTGGTCTCACAAAATAAGCCACAGATCTGCTATCTACATAACAGAAAGGTGAAATGGAAAACAATGGATTATAACTCTGGAGTACTTAAAAACATACTCAGACAATCTAAAATGTAAATCATTTTGCAGGGATCCTATATTTTTAGGAATTACACAAGAGCATAGTGTTTTACTGAGGATCTGACTGGTACCAAGCAGCCATCTGGAGCTATGAAGTGGTCTCTGGCAACTATCTGCTCAGATTTGGAGCACTGTGCTTTGTTTCAGGAAGCTGTCCTGATTCTGGGTAACTAAACCAGGCCAGATACAAAAGGGGAGCTATCCATGACTTGATGAGAATTATGATGAGTACAAATGGACAAAAAGTGTCAAAATTCCTTTCCATAGAAAGCAAATGGAATCGAAGTGAGTAAAGGACCAGAGCCACAACAAGCTGTTTTGCACCAGGTTCACAAATTCACAGGTAGTTATAAAGGCATGTGGTTCAGGATACCATTGAGAGGACCTAAAGCAATTTCTGAATTGCCTGGAACACTGCCTGGTTAAATGACTTGCTCAGAGTAGGCCAATGGGGACTGTCGGAATCCAACCTCGAACAGGAAACTGCTCATTAGCAGTTCATTGCCTTAATCTTTTGTGCTAACTGACAGACAGTGATAGGATAGCCTTTGTCAACAGGCCATTGCCAGTCTACTTCCAAGTTGTGAAAAAGTTGCCTAACAAAGTTAAGAGTTTCCCTGTGCATAGGTATGACTTTGCCTGGGTGTATCAGAAAGAGGCAGAATTTAGAAGGGCCTGGAGATATTGTGTCCCAGGGTTAAGTCTGCTCCCAGCTGCTCATTTTCAAAGCTTTATAGCCACTTGGCACATGCACTGTCAAGAAGCACTGCCTTGTTTATCAATACAAAATTTCATCACAATGATGGTCATTTATCACAATTTTGTTCACCTGGAAAAGTGCATCTCTCCCTCTTTTTAGAATACAAAGGAAGGGTTGAAGATCCCTGAGAATTTACAGTATCCTCTTTGCTCTTTACATGGCAATTCTAGCTTGACTGTAGTCAAATGTATAGAGTCAAATTCTGAGCCCTCCCCCCTAGTCATTCAAGACAGAAAGCAGTTTCTGTGACCATCTGAACTGGTGGGGCTGACAGAAACAAACCACTTCTCTGGTGATTGCAGGAATTCAACCTTTTCATTTCTGTTTTACTAGGGATTGAAGCATTTCAGATTTTTCAGTTTCAGAATAGGTCTTGGGTCCCCTGATCTGCTAGAAAGGAAAACATCAGGTACAAATTAGTGTGTTGGCTCTCTGCATCAACTTCTGTATGGCACATTTCTGCAAGACAATCAAATCTACTGGAGGTACCCTTGTAAAAAGATGGGTAAATCAGATGGAACTGCTGACTGTTCAGTGAAGTGATTTTGTTCTACCAGTTGGAGCAACCATGCATCTGATAGTTTGGCTGTCTATAGGCAGAGAGACCTCCTAACTATTTCCAGTATAGAAAGGAAGGACAGATCTGGCAAAATATCATATGGACTGGTATAAGGGTGAGTATGATTACAGATTTATTACTAAGCTAGTTGGGCAGCTTTCCATCCTGCGTAGTTTGCTGCTGATGTACCTCAGCTTAGTGCTTCTTCAGGTTCTCCTCCCTGAATAATTGTTGGAGCTGGAAGGGTGACTCTGCCTTAAATGATAAAAAAAAAAAAAAAAAAAACTCATGAAATAACTGTATTCCATTTCTATGCTCCATCATCCCTGTAAGTTATTTATTTTTTTAGTTTCTTTTCCAAAGAACTGAAGTCTCATAAAAAGACCATTAAAGCTCACTACTCAAGCTCTGGCAGGAATCCGGTGGCCTATGCTCAAGAATACCTCCAAATGATAATTGTAAAAGATGCAATGTGTTCCTATATATACATAAAAGATTAGACAGGGGTCCAGGAAAGTAAATAATGTGGGAAGAAATAGCCAGGGAATTGTTATGGCTAGGCTTGTATAGGCCCTAGGGCTGATAGCCTAGTACCAACCTATGAACTATATAAAAGGTATCACTATTAGTGGCTAGGAAAACTCAGTATTCAACTTAAAAAGCTTCTCCAAAGAACAGATATGCACTCACTTCATGGCATATCATTTCATTTATTATAACACCAAATAAAAGGCCAAAACAGCTGATTAAGCACATACTTTATTTAAAAAATAATTATCACAGTAACTGCTTATGTCTTTCATATAGACTTCATCAGGCTGTGATAAAAATTTGAAACAAACATTTAAATACCTTCGAAGAATTACATAAAAAGTCACATGACCCAATTACATAATTCATAATACAGAGCTTTACTATTTAAATCATATATTCTCATTTGATTCAGCCCACTATTTCTGCATGCATCCAAAAACACTTGGCACCAATTCTCTCTTACCCAAAAGTTTCTACCAAAATATATTTTCCAAGCACAATTAACCCTTTCAATTAACTATAAACTTAAATTTGCCAGTGCAATCTTTTATACAATACTTTCTGGATGTTTTACCAACATAAAATGACGAGCACTTCAGATATGAAGCAGCATATATCACATTTTAACTACACATGTAAATGTTTCTGCTATCTTTATTCATCTTTCATTTACACATACATATGTAAATACTGGCATTGATTGCCTTTGCATTTTTCCCTCTATGATTTCAATCATTGGCTTCTCTAATAAATCATTTAACATTCTACCTCATTTATACACAAATGGGTTTCTCCATCTACTATTTTGGCCAAATGGAGGAAACTTTGTAACAATTTCCTATTAGCTTTTAAAATTTGTTTAATTTCCTAATTGCCTATTGAATGCTTTAATTTCATAGTAATGATTATATCCTGCATCATCACATTAGTACTCTTATTGTTTAAATTCTTGGATAGTTTTGCAGCATTAATCTATTTTTATCACATTATAAATGTCATTCAATGTCTTGTTATGAATGAGATTTTTTTTGGGATAAAGGCATTGTATACATGCCTGCAGAGGAAAACAGTGATAAGTACTTGTTTATGTGATGATACTAAAATGTCATCACTCCGGGTTACTCAGGACAATACACTGGAAATACAAATACAAGTGGTGTAGTGCAGTTGAAAAGGCAAGCCTTGACCAGTTAGTTTATATACAGGCTACAGGACACAGGATGGATTCAAGGTCCAAATGGGATTGCTGCAGCCAAGACAATGCTTTCCCATTGCATCAATCTCTCTCTGTATCACCATTCAGTTGCAGACCTTACTAAACAAAATCTAATTATCCACTGTTCTTGCTTCTCATTACAATCATCTATGTGCCAACTGATTTGCATATACACTGCTGCATGAGCTTAAACTAGCCAATGTGAACTACTCTAATTTCTTGCTGAAAAACTCGATATATATATATATATATATATATATATATATATATATATATATATATATATATATATATATATATATATAAATACATGTGTTCTGCACTATCACCACCTAAATCTGTTCCACTTACAAACATTCTGCAAAGGGAAAAAACTTCATGCTAGCTGGACGTAAGATGTCAGACTATCAGCCAATCCGAAGGGTACTAAGGACTCCAGTGCCTTCTGCATCAAGATAAATAAGCATTTCATGCAAAATGCAAGTTAAAATCACTGTCTTAAATTGCCTTTAGGTGGGCTGCCAACCCAGTGTCTGAACGTATTACTAGCAGCATATTTTTTATGTTAAATGATGGACGGCATCTGTAAAAAAATCCATATTTTATGTTTTACATGTTGTGATTTTTTTTTTTTTATCAAACTGTCTTTTTTCCATTTTTACTTCTACCGACCACAGACATATATCTCTCTCTCTCCTAAGATATTGCACACTGCATCTTTATATCACCTCTAGGGTAGGTAAGGTTTTGGCTTCAGTGGCAGTAGACCTCCAGGACACTTTTGTTATGCAAAACTAGGCCTTGCTTTCCTTCTTGTGGCAGGTTGGCCAGCACATGAAGTATCACCTTTGCAACTTAAAAGCACACAATTTGCAAATTAAAGCCACACAAACTCATACTATTGTATACATCTAAGTGAAGCAATATTGTTTATTTTACTTGCTGCACTGTCTGCTTACCTACAAACCTATTCCACTGGAGAAAGTGTCAAGCTAAAAGATGAAAGTACAGGCAATAAGCTGCTCTATTCAGCCCAGGTTAACACTGACACCTTGGACTACATATTAATCCTGCTGTCAACAGCACTATAAGCAACTGCCTTGCCAACTCTACCAGTGGGTCTGCTTCATTTTATGTCTGTCTAATATCTACAACATATGTGTATCTACATATTTTGACAACTCACTGTGGTTATGGCCACAATTAAAACTGTGGATAAAAAAGGGACAGCTTGGGATTGGCTCATTTGCGCAAGTTTCAAACAATTTATGAACAAGTAAGGGAAAAATATCTGAGAACATGAGCCAAAGACATTAAAAAAAAATGTTACTTATGATGTTTCATATAAGTAGGTAAACACAGCCTTAAGTCTTCTGCTGCTTTATTATTTTTGCACAAAAATAGTACATGAGTTTTGTCACAGTATACCATGGATGTGAAAGTTGCCATTTTTGACATCTAGGACAAGCTAACTGCATGCATTACTAAAGACAATTTTGCATATAATGTGCAAAATCTCTTTAAAACTCATACAAACATTTTGACACTGCTTCTTGAATGATCACCGTAATGTGCCATGCAAATCTTATGATACTTAACTTCCTAAATGACCACTTGAGCCTGCCATACAAAATGTGTTGATACTTTGCTTCCTGAATGACCACCTTAGCCTGCTATTCAAACATTTTTGATGCTTTCCCTCTTGAATGACCATCTTAGTCTAAATGCACTTTGAACCACTGAAACCAGTACATCCTAGCACCTATATCTTCATATATTTCATATATGCAGCATGTTTTTATTTACATGACAGAAAATATGAAATCTTACACCTCCTGACAATTCACCGATCTCTTACTTCTACATTACAATCTCTCTGAAAACAAATGCATTAGCTGATTAACATTTTCATGTCAACGTTCATAATCCAAGACAATGTTAGTCTCAAAATATTAAACTTCTTCTGGACCTTTCTCTTTATAAATTACTTGAAACAGCAGCTGAGTTAAATGCTAAAGATTTTCCTTTAAAACACATAAAAGAAACACAGCAAAACTTGCCTCTGACACATAGTTGTAACTTTCCATGCCACATACCATACATACATTGTAAAAAGACCACTAATTAATGCATTCCCTTTTACTTTCTTTAACCTATTCAGGGTCAGAGAGGAACTAAAACTTCCCTTAACAAGAAACAGACAGACTACAGGGAACCAATAGTGTGTGGGCCACCAGACCATTCAGGGATGTTGATACACACACACACACACACACACACACACACACACACACACACACACACAGCATTTTACAAAAATCATAAATCAGCAATTCATCTAATAGTGTGTTTTTGGGATGTAGGAAGAAACCAGGGCACCCTGTCAGGAAAGATATTAACACTCTGCACACAAGGCACCCCAGCCAACTGAACAAGACAGGAGCTGTGAGGCCATAATTGTTGTGAAACAATGTTATATACCTTGGATACAGCAACCTCAGCTTGGAAAATAACGGATGATAAGAAACTAGGGGTGACTGATAAGGAAAATGATCTCTGGATCACATAAACACTACACCTCAGTCACTCAACAGTATGGTGACAAAAATTAGAAAGACTTACGAATATAAAGCAAAAGGCAGTGATTTTTGTTGGGACTCCACACGGGGCATTATATGCAGCTTTGTGACAGAGAAAGGAGATGGATGGTCACAGTAGTGCAGATAAAATGGAAAGGGATGCCATAAGTATGAAAAAGTATGCTTATGAAAAAATATTTAAAAGGAAGGAACTAGAAAGTGATAACAGACAGGCCACAGAAAAACAGCCTGCCAAGTAGGAAAGCAGAAGGAATTACATTGCTCAGATTACAGCAAGGAGAACAGAAGGGGGCACAAACGATAGCTGCGGAGTAAGGAGCCAAAAGATAGGAAGACAGAAAATGTTAGAAAGGTGACAAATATGAATACATTTCTAGGATGGACTGGGAATTATAAAACTGAAGATGCAATTAATGACTTGCTAAACAGGGAGGAAAAAAATGTCTAAGTGAGGATTACATGTGGAGTGAGTCTGCAGAGAATTGGTAAATGCTTTCTGATGCCTCCTGTGTAGAAGGCACATTTGCTATTCACTGATGTAAATCTACAACAGAGATCTTTGGATTCTCCATTCAATGCAAGAAAATATATATGCAGAATACTCTTAGTGATTTCTATACGACACCAGCTTTTTGTTTCTGTTACAACAGATCACTTAATACATACAATGAGTTGAAAAAAGAAAGGAAATACATACTGTTAGACCAAGATAACAAGCTGGTAAAAGACATAATGTATAGTGGCAAAAATGGTAGACAAACAAATGCATTTGTTGGAGATCTCTTATGTGAGCAGGGTACCTTTAATGGGGGCTCACTACACTTTGACTCTTAATAACATACAGTGGCAACATATTTGAATTTACAAAATTGGAGATTTATGCAGTGATGTCACCAGAGTACAGATAAATTAATATGTAAATCAAATAGAAGTTAAATCCTGAAATCCTTTGGTAAATGTACTTCATCAGAATAATTACCCATAAGTCAAAAAGCCTTTTTATACATCATACTAAATTAACTGATTACATAATATTTAAATTAAGAGGAAGAGGCTGGTGAAGAAGAAGTGGGATTGTCAGAGAGATGAAAAAAATAAACAGGAGTATAAGGAGATGAGGAGCATGGCAAAGAGAGAGGTGGCGAAGGCTAAGGATAAGGCATATAGAGAGTTGTATGAAAGGTTGGACACTAAAGAGGGAGAAAAGGACCTGTACCGATTGGCTAGACAGAGGGACCGAGCTGGGAAAGATGTGCAGCAGGTAAGGGTGATAAAGGATAGAGAGGGAAACGTACTCACAAGCAAGGAGAGTGTGTTGAGCAGATGGAAAGAGTACTTTGAGGGGCTGATGAATGAAGAGAAAGAGAGAGAGAAGGTTGGATGATGTGGGAATAGTGAATCAGGAAGTGAAACAAATTAGCAAGCAGGAGGTACGGACAGCTATGAAGAGGATGAAAAATGGAAAGGCTGTTGGTCCAGATGACATACCAAGTTGCTTAGGAGAAATGGCAATGGAGTTTTTAACCAGCTTGTTTAATGAAATCTTGAAAAGTCAGAGGATGCCTGAGGAGTGGAAAAAAGTGTTTTGGTACCTATTTTTAAGAATAAGGGTGATGTGCAGAGTTGTAGTGACCACAGAGGGATAAAACTGATCAGTCACAGCTTGAAGTTATGGGAAAGAGTAGTGGAAGCTAGGTTAAGAAGGGGGGTGATGATTAGTGATCAGCAGTATGGTTTCATGCCGGGAATGAGCACTACAGATGTGATGTTTGCTCTGACAGTGTTGATGGAGAAATATAGAGAAGGTCAGAAGGAGCTGCACTGTGTCTTTGTGGACTTGGAGAAAGCATATGATAGGGTGCCTAGAGAGGAGTTGTGGTATTGTATGAGGAAGTCAGGAGTGGCAGAGAAGTATGTAAGAGTGGTACAGGATATGTACGAGGGTAGTGTGACAGTGGTGAATTCTGCAGTGGGAGTGACAGATGCATTTAAGATGGAGGTGGGATTACATCAAGGATTAGCTCTGAGCCCTTTTTTATTTGCAATGGTGATGGACAGGTTGACAGACGAGATCAGACAGGAGGCCCCAAGGACTACGATGTTTGCAGATAACATTGTGATCTGTAATGAGACTAGGAACCAGGGTGAGGAGACCCTGAAGAGGTGGAGATATGCTCTAGAAAGGAGAGGAATGAAGGTCAGCAGGACTAAAACAGAATATGTGTGTGTGAATGAGAGGGAGGACACAGGAATGGTGAGGATGCAGGGAGTAGAGTTGGTAAAGGTGGATGAGTTTAAGTACTTGGGATCAACAGTTCAGAGTAATGGTGAATGTGGAAGAGAGGTGAAGAAGAGAGTACAGGCAGGGTGGACTGGGTGGAGAAGAGTGTCAGGAGTGATTTGTGACAGACAGGTACTAGTAAGAGTGAAAGGGAAGGTCTACAAGAGGGTAGTGAGACCAGCTATGTTGTATGGGTTGGAGACAGTGGCATTGACAAAAAGGCAGGAGTCAGAGCTGCAAGTGGCAGAGTTAAAGATGTTAAGATTTGCACTGAGTGTGACAAGGATGGACAGGATTAGGAATCAGTATATTAGAGGGTCAGCTCAGGTTGGATGGTTTGGAGACAAAGTCAGAGAGGTGAGAGTGCATTGTTTTGGACATGTACTGTGGAGGGATGCTGAGTATATTGGGAAAAAGATGCTAAGGATGGAGCTGCCAGGTAAGAGGAAGGCCTAAGATAAGGTTTATGGATGTGGTGAGAGAGGACATGCAGGTAGTTGGTGTGACAGAGCAATATGCTGAGGACAGGAAGAAATGGAAACAGATGATCTGCTGTGGCGACCCCTAACAGGAACAGCCAAAAGAGAAGAAGACATAATATTTAAATTAGTAAAAAGCCACCAGGTTTAAATGAACATGTTTCAATTTCCAGCATATTAAAACTCAAAGCTGGATATTATTTTGGGTAATTATGCATTGATGCCATAGGGTACGCATTTGATATGTCACATAAGGTATGAAAAATTTTTTTTTAGCTAAGAGTATTATATAAAAAACTGAAAAAAACGGTTTTTAATTTTAGCTGCAGTAATCTTTTAAGTACACTGCGTATCGTTGTACATTATTTCTTTGCAACTGTTACATGTTTTTACTAGTAGGTTTGACAACATTGTAGCTGTTTATGCTGGCACTTTGAGGAAATTTTACTAATTTGATTATGTAATCAATTAATTTAGTATGATGTATAAAAAGGCTTCCTGACTTACGGGCAATTGTTCTGATGAAGTCCAGTTACTACAGGATGAAAGCGCTTAACCTCTATTGTTTTACAAGTTCTTTTTTTTTTAAGTAATAAACTTATGTTTTGAGCTGTACTTGACTCTGAAGTCGTTTCCCACCAGTGTGACTGTTCTTGGTTTCTGGATTGATTTTGTTGTGTCTATTATTAAACATGCTACAAAAAAAAAAAGAAAGAAAAGAAAAAATACTCAAACTGAAAACTGGTGGTTAGGGGTATTTAAAATGAGCCCATGCAGCCCTGAAACATCAGTTCAGAAAATAATTAATTCCAAACAGATGTTTCTTTCTAAAAATCTAAACAAAATCTGACTTCCAAAGCATTAATAAAAGTCAGTGGCACCTGGGTTCAGTGTTGTCTGGGCATTTAATGTCTGTGCTGTTTAAAATCATTTTTGGATGCTTTTCTTAATATTGGTACAATAGTGGATCTTGTGTGCTCTCATGCTATACATTTGCAATATTTCACATCTACTTAGCATTAACATTTAATAAGCTGCAACAAACTGCATATTCAAACAAAAGCCTGAGTACAGATTACAAAATTACAGATGCCTACATATATCAAGGGTGGCACAGTGGTAACTATCACTGCTTCACAGTACTTGGACCCCAACCCAACCCCCTGACAGTGCAGTTTTTCAATGATGTGTTTTTGTATGGAATTTGAGGATTTATCTTATTTTTGTAGAGTTTTCTACTAGGGTGTTCTGATGCTGCTCACATTTTACAAGTTGCCTTGACCTGCTAACTTTCCTTTTGTGTGTGTATATGCCCTTTTATGACCTGACATCCCATTCTGGGTGGATTCCTACCTTGCTAGAACCTATCTCATGACTCTGAAATGGTTATAAAAATCAAAACACTGTGTGTCTAGACTGTCAGGCCGATGATATCAGTAGGACAGGAAACATACAGAGCGGTGAGCAGTTATAAAGCCACCATGCCAGGCTAGGAAATTCCAGACTATATAAATGCAGAAAGTGGCTTGGAAGGCTATCAGTGTGAAAGCTAGTGCACATACTAACAATTCAGATTATGCATCAACTCACCCAAGCTCTTATAATAGCTGGCATGAGCAGGTACTCCATACAAAGAATGCTGCAACAGTCCTGTTGTGAAACATGTTTTCCAATGATAAGAACTGTGTTCTGTAGAGAAAAGCATGAGAGCTGCACTGCACTGCTTAGCTGTGCTCTCTACTATCAACTGTCTATGAATGAGGCATTCATCTGTATACAAGAGGAGAAACATAAGAATACGGGACTGTTCACTTAAAGAATGCCAATATACATCTCAGGTGGGCCACAGACTGATGCTCAGCACGAAAGCGATCTTTGTTAACAATAGGTTATGAAAACAGAAATTGATTTTTACATGCAAAATGTATATGTATATATTTATATATATTTTTTGATTGCCAAATGAACTAAGGTTGATATATTTCCAGCCATGTAGTATATTGTCTTGGATAAAATCACAGACTTAATGTTGTGTCTTTCGGCTTTTCCCGGTTAGGGGTCGCCACAGCGGAACTCTGTTCCACTAATGATTGCTAGTTGATTTTTACATGCCGAGTTACCAGCCCTGATGCACAATCTTTAATGAAGGTACGCCCATTCACGCATGTCTCCACGCAGAAGACGCTCTAGGTGAGAATCAAACCGGACAGCGTCTTTACTGGGAGGCGACAACGCTACCGCAGCACTACCACTGCGGATAAAATCACAGACTTAATAATCTACTTAATTTGGTTAAATAAGAGGTATACTTGGTTCACATCATTATAAATTTTATTTAAAGTACATAAGGGTTATATATTATTATGACAGCTACTAGGTAGGGCAGGACCAGCTCGAATGTCACACTGATGGGGGAAAAGATGTGAATTTAACATGTGTACCAACAACACTTTGTTTGACAGCACCATAAACCACTGCCGTGCCTGATAAAAAGTATATATATATTTAGAAAGCTTGTGAGGAAATTATTACTCTGTTTTTGTTTTACTTGGATCGCTTGTCTGTGTACTTAATAAAGGATTTTCGACTGGAAACAGGCTGCCTGCCTTGCTTGGATTACTTTTGAATACAGTAATGCCGTACAATTATATATTTTCTATTATTACTTTTTGTTTTGTTTTGACTTAAGACGAGTTTACATTTGCTTCTACTACTATTGTCTGATCTGATTAATATACAGTGATTAACTAGAAATATATGGACTGAAAATCTTCCACACAGAGAAGTTTCTTACACTGATTAGTTTTATTTTTACATCTTTCTAACCTGCATGTTTATATCTGTAAGAATGGTTTCATTTACATACAACTGGCATATATTTTCACACACAATCCTATTGTTTATTAGCTGTTACATACTTGCATATATGTCCTGTTTATTTTGCATGTTCTGTAAGATTTGCCTTATGTACATGCCTTTTGGGAAAGTTGGAATAAATTGTGGTTGTTTAAGATTAAGAAAGTAAGAAAAGGACTGTATGTTCCTGGTTAAAAGTGACTAGGGTAAGTCTGTCACTGCAGTGTTTTTAGCCCAGATAACTGCAAACTACAATGTATGTGCAGTTCCATTACTTTCCACCAGTAACACACTAATTTTGTGTTAATACACAAATTTATGCAACACAGGTGTGCACCACTGCTGCAGTGAACAAACTATTCATAGGAAGATGGGTAGTCTTTAGGAAATGCAGCTTATATTCATTATTTGATTACCTGCTTCACAAAATTCAGATGATGATGTAGAGCCACAGTCTTTTCCTTTCAGTGGGTTTGTGTAGCAGACCACCTCAGAGTAGACACAAACATACATATGCAAATGTGCATACAGACATGGACAGCACGCATACCCACGGACAATACTGAGAATCAACGCTTAGCTATGGACACCGTTGGCATGTAGCCAGGAAATGAAGCACCACTTAGACACAAGAAGGAAGGCAGATATTACAAAAACACCACTGCACAGTACCAAAATAAGCACATGCTGGGAAGCAGAAATGCTAACTGTTGCACATCTGTACAATCCAAATGCAGTTTTAGTGATGCTTTTACCTGCTACCATACTGTAACTACTCTCTTAACGCCCACTGACAGTGGTTGCAGCTACGTACGGAACCATTCTTCAAAAGTACAACTCATGTTTACTTTTTGTTTTTTCTTAACAATTAATATTTCTTTCAGCCATCAGTGACCTCATGAAAAACTACAAAAAGTACATTAATTCTAAGTAATCAGCTACACAAAAACAAAAAACGATCTGCACATAACATTTAATGTATACTGTTTACTGCAATAAATATGCCATTGTGTCATTAGCTTTATGCACTACAAGACTTATTATTACATTAATTAGTCACAATTAACTGTGGAATTTAAACTGTGGAGAAAGGAATCACAAAATCAAAGACAGAATGCAATGCTTCGTTTAACTATAAAAAGCAGTTCCAATTCTTAATAAAAATGCCAATGATCCGGCATGATCCCTATGAAAGGCATCTAGTTGTTTGCATTTTATTTATTCATGTACAGTGAGCTGACAAAGAAGGTACATCATTGCTTTAATTGGACATTCATGACATTGGGTAGCAAATATATTAGGCAGAATGCAGAACATTTAAGGCAGGGATGAAATATCATTACTTAAAGGCAAGTCATTTTCCACTATAGGTTATACAAATGGTTCAGCAGAACAACTTTTTCTTTCATGTTGATCTCATATAATGTTTGCATATTTTTGCATAGAATGAGGTAGCTCAGTTCTGACATGACCAACGCAATGCATAGTTTTCCATTGTTTACAGTTTCCCTTTTACTCCCATTATAAAAATACATATACTTTGACTGTGTACAGTTTTATCAAAAAGTTATCAAAACTTAAAAGCTATCAAACTTCTGTTCCATCATTAAAATTGTTATGAAGTTTAACCTCTAGATTGACTTGTTTGACTTTGATTCCTCTGTAGCTACTTTCATTCTTATCCAATACATTAATGTTTCTTATAGTGTAATGCTGCTTGTAGACATTCTTTTCTACCCTATCTATATTTTTTTTAGAAATATCTACTTTAGTATTGAGAGGATACTCCTCCAAGACATCTTTTGTTGGCTTTTTCTTCTTTTGCTTTTTGCACTTTCTGGCTAAGAAGCAAGCACCAAACAGTATAAACAAAAGCAGTACAACAGCAGCAGCAGCGCCTCCCACTGAGGCTTCTGACTGGGCCTCAGAGGAAGCTGCTTCCACTTCTAGTCTCAGGCTCTTCATATTTGTGCCATTCTTCACCTTATCTCCATCGTTGTCATAGATTAAAGAATCATCCAGAACCAACCTTCCATTTTTGTCTACTAGATCCCTTCGGATTCGCGATAGCTGATGTGTAACTGAACGTTGTACTCTAGGCCCGGCAATGGACTCTGGACCAATAATATAAATCACTTGCAAGTACCACTGGTGGCCAGCTTCCACCTTTGTAATAAAAGGGACAGAAAGACAAAAATTACATAAAAGCAGCTGTATTTTAATCTTAAAAATTACAATTTCTACTACAGATGTACATAGAGACTATACCACTAATAACAATGTATGTATTTTGTTCATGTGTTACATAAAAGGGTTAAACAATTTCTTGTTTCAGGATGTCTTCTACCTGTGTGAAAGGAATATATGATTGTTTTTCTTTTTTTCTTTTTGGGAGTACTTTTTTTTATTTTATTGGAGTACTTTCTTTTCCCTTGTGTAATCCTATGGTCTTTCTACTCAGTGCCCAACAGTAAGAGAGATCTTGTTTTTCATGGATTAAACTTATACATTTTCTGTCCACAGTGAGTGCTGGCTTATTTTTTGCACTTTCTACTTAGTGCACCACATCTATCGCTTGGACTACCAGCTTCTCCTTGTTCTCCCCAGACTTCCTCTCATGTCGCTGGGGACAGCACGGATACTAAGGATGTTCTGGGGTCTATCCATCTCAATTCGGTTGGGGAATTTTACTTTAATGGTGTACCCCATTACTCACCCTCCCCATCTATGTACATGGCTGTGTCTTAAGGGTGAATATGCAGTTGGAACATGTGTTGTACCACCCCACGTGTGGCAACTCAACTATGTTTCTTCTCTTTGTGCCACACCACCTTATTATGACATCATCAACTTCTGCCACGGACTGTCAAAGGTAATGCCCAAAAAACGTACTCCCTCCCAGCTGCTCAGTCACCTGAACCACTACTCAAGCCTGGCTGGCTGGCTGTAGTTAAGACTTTAACACTCAACACCACCAGAGCAGCTGTGAAAGTAATACATAATTTTTACAGCACTGTGATTATGTTGCAAATGCTTCAGTCCTACACCCATAACAATGGATGATGATTTATGCAGCACAAAATCCCACACCAAATGATCTATTTAAATGGTATACTTTCAGGTTAGTTTTTACGTTGCAATTAATTGTTATAATCTTTCTTTTGGCAATGAAGTGAATGTCAGTAGATATCTCACTAGATAATGGAGCTGCAACCATGACACTAAAGACTGTGTAAGCAGAGGTTCAAGTAGGGCAGATTTAACCTTCAATGACTCTAAAACAGATCAAAATACCAGTATATGGCTGCAAAGATAATGCATGAAACTGTTATTAGGTGACATTTACTTGTTAAAAAAAAATCACACACCACATCATTATGAAATCATAATGAATAGCCATCCTAGTCCTAAACCTTATTAGATAACATGAAAATCCATCAAAAGCAGAACTGCTGACTTTATCTCGGCAAAGGAATTAAAAAGTACAGTTATGTACACTTACCATAAATGTAGATGTTCGAGTGTATTCACTGTTGCAGTCATTACATCTGGGTTATCTGCCTGCAGGTAGCCCTCAGCTGGTCTGAATACCAGAGTCTTGGATTCCTGAATCGGATGCTGTCTCTTTTTCCATGACGTCAGGTCGTCAGGGGTATAAAAGATGCAGCCGACGCCATTACATCAGTTTTTCTTGCCCCAGATGTCACATGCCACCACAATGGGAAGCAATTATATGTTATGTTACACCTCCATCAAAAAGCAAATATACCAGAAAGCTTAACTACACCAAACAAGAAGGAAAGGTAGAGCCAAGAGAAGTCAGGGGGCTGGAGGGAGGGTAAAGTACAGTTGTGTACACTTACTATAAATGTAGATGTTCGAGTGTATTCACTGTTGCAGTCATTACATTTGGGTAATCTGCTGGCAGGTTGCCCTCAGTCAGCCTGATTAACAAAGTCTTGGGTCCTGCGTCGGTTGCTGTCCCTTCTTCCATGACGTCAAATCGTCAGGGGTATAAAACATGCAGCCGACGCCATTACATCAGTTTTTTTTGCCCCAGATGTCAGGTGCCCCCCAAATGGGGAGCAATATATATATATATATATATATATATATATATATATATATATATATATATATATATATATGTATATATATGTATGTATATATATATATGTATGTATATATATATATATATATATATATATATATGTATATATATATATATATATATATATATATATATATATATATAAAATAAAAAATACAAAACATATACCTCCAAACAAAAGCAAATACACCAAAAAGGTTTTAAAAATAGTAACAGAAATGAGAGGTATGGTTAGAGAAAAACGGGGGGGCTGGAGAGAGGGTAACCAGGACTGCAACAGTGAATACACTCAAACATCTACATTTATGGTAAGCATACACAACTGTACTATGTTCTTCATATTTCGCTGTTGCAGTCATTACATTTGGGTCGAATCCCAAAGCTATGGTTGGGAGGATGGATTTATACAGCATTAGGAGCAGCTATAAGGCCCTGCAGGACAGCAGTGGCAAAGCCTGCTCTGGATTTAGAGAAGAGGGGTAAACAGTAATGTTTGGTGAATGTATGAACTGAGCTCCAGGTAGCAGCTTCTAGAATGTCTCTTGGAAGGGAGCCTTCTGAGAAAGGCTCCAGAAGTAGATGCAGCCCTGGTGGAATGAGATCTGATCCCCTTGGGGACAGGTTTACAATGGTGCATATAGCAGAAACGAATACAATGGCTTATCCATTTGGAAATAGTCTGCTTTGAAATAGCCTTTCCCTCTGCACCTACAGCAAATGCCACCAGTAACTGTTCAGATTTCCTTAAAGATTTTGTACTGTTTAAGTAGAATCTTAGTTGTCTGTGTACATCCAATGAATACAAAATCCGCTCACCCTTGTTCTGTGGATTTGGGAAGAAAATTGGCAGACGAATGCTCTGATTAAGGGCCACACTAGATGCCACTTTAGGCATAAAGGATGGATTGGTCCTGAGTGCCACCCTGTCCAGGTTAAAAAAAAATGAAAGGCTCCACTGCCATAAGAGCCTGTAGTTCTGAAATCCTTCTAGCTGAAGTGACTGCTAAAAGAAAAGCTGTCTTCCAAGAGAGAAATTTTAGGTCTGCAGTAGCAGCTGGCTCAAAAGGAGGAAGAGTGAGTTTTTCCAAAACAAAATTGAGGTCCCATGCAGGGGTTGGTGCTCTCCTGGGAGGTCTTAATTTTTTGGCCCCTCTGAGGTACTGCTTTAGCAGAGGATGAGAAAAGAGGGGAGGCTCTGTGTTGTAATGAGCTGAAATGGCAGAGGCATGGATTTTTATGGAAGAAAAAGATAAGCCCTTGTGAAGCATCTCAGTTAAGTACTGCAGAATCTGAGGAATATTGGGCATTGCTGTGCTTATTCCTTGTGCTTGGTTCCAGGCACAGAATCTTTTCCATTTGTCAGCATAAGATTTTCTAGTACTAGGTCTTCTAGCCTCCAAAATGACATCCATCACAGGTTTATTGAGAGATGTAACTGGTGAAATTAGTTGATTAGCCATGCTGCAAGATTCAAAGTTTGGAGCTGAGTGTGCAGAATTTGATAGTTCTGCTGAGACAGTAGGTAAGGTGTCTGAGGCAGGTACCACGGAGAAAGGTGCGACATATTGCGCAGGAGCAGGTACCAGTGTTGGCGAGGCCAGTCTGGAACAATCAGAATCATTTTTGTTTTTTCCTGTCTTGATTTTTAGTAAGACTTTGGATAGCAGAGGCAGAGGGGGAAAGGCATAAACCACTTTCCAACCTTTTTTGTGATGAATTCTTGTGCAAAATTTGTCCAACTGATAGTTTTGGGGTGAGGCAAAAAGATCTATGTCTGGGCTCCCCCATTTGCGTGTCAATATGCTGAAGATTTGTGGTTCCAGTTTCCATTTGTGTGGGTCCATAAGATTTCTGCTTAGTTCGTCTGCCAGAGTATTTTGCTTTCCTGGCAGGAACTGAGCTTGTAGATGTATTTGATAAGTCAAGGCCGTGTTCCACAATGCCATGGCTAGTCTGCAAAGGGGGTAGGAATGTGTACCCCCCTGCCTGTTTATGTACCACATGACTGTGGTGTTGTCTGTCTTTATTAGTAGTTGTCCTGGATGAAGGTAGTCCTTGAAGGCAGTCAGACCATCCTGTACAGCTAGCATCTCTTTCTGATTGATATGTAGGTGCATTTAATTTGGGCTCCATTGGCCCTGAATGCATCTGCCTGCCAGTTGCGCCCTCCAAGCATAGCCTGATGCATCTGTAGTCAGGGTTTGGGTGGCAGGGGGTGGAATGAATGACAGTCCCTTGTTTTGGTGGCAGGCCTCTGCCCACCATAGGAACTCTAGTTGCAGGCAAGGAATGATAGGAATCATTGTTTCCAGGCTGTGACAATGTTGACTCCAGAAGCTTTTTAGATACCATTGAAGTTTCCTCATATAGGTTCATAGGTTCAAAGGTAGGTACTAGGCTATCGGCCCAAGGGCCTACATAAGCCTAGCCAGCAACGTACCATAGCTTACGCCACCCAAGAAAGTTATTTTCCGGTGCCACTGTCCAGCAGAGACATAGAAGTGATCGCCGGGGTGTATATCCTTTTTCCCATTCACTCATCAAGATTTTTCTTCAAGAGTGCTAATGAAGAACTCTGCTTGACATAGATGGGTAGCTTGTTCTAGAGTATAGGAAGTCTCTGGGACAGGAATCTATCCCTCCAGCATGTCCTGTTTATTGTGGTGACAAGGCTTAGGTCCCTAGAGCTTGTAGCTTGATCACCTTGGAGTAGGTGATATGCTATGGAGTAAAGCTGGAGTTTTTTGAGGTGGTCAGTGTACGGCATTTGTTTGAGGCCAGTAATCCTCTTTGTGAGGTACGTCTGTGGTCTTTCCAGCTGCTGCAGATGTCTTGTGAGGTACATTCCAAAAGAGGCGTTGTACTCTATAATGGGTCTAATGAGTGATGAGTAGAGGGGAACAATTACCTCTTTTTTCCTGGATGAGAACCCTTTTATGATGAGATGTGCCATGTAGAAGGACTTCCTGACTACTGTGGTGATGTGACTATCAAAGGAGAGACTACTGTCCACCTGGGTCCCAAGGTCTCTGATCACACAGTCTTGCATACGGAATTAGAAGAATGCTAGAGGCCATGAACCCCAAGGCCTGCAGAATTTGTCTTGCAGATAGCTGGGTTTTTGTGGCCACCTGTTTGAAGTAAGTCATCAATTGAATTTGTTTTTCTGGCGTAAGGTAAGTCATCTTGGCAGTTGTATTCAAGCTTCCACCCAGGAATGTAATTATTTGAGAGGGTACCAGGCAAGTTAGAAGCCTTTTTACAAATGCCAGATGTTTTAGAAGAGTGTCCTTGTTTTCTGCCTGAATTAGACAATCTTCCAGGTATGGATAGATTTGAATATTTCTTTGCCTGCAAAATGCAATTACTGGTGCCAGGCACTTTGTGAAGACCCTGGGTGCAGTAGATAAGCCAAAGGGCAGTGCAGAGAACTGGTAATGCAAATAGCCTGCTTTGAAGTGGAGGCATCTTCTGCAAGATTCCCTGATTGGGATATGCAGGTAAGCCTCTTTTAAGTCTAGAGTTACCAACCAGGCATCCTTGTCTAGCATAGGTAGCAACTGTTGAAGAGTCAACAACTTGAATTTTGGAATGTCCAGAAATGTATTTAGAATGGATAAGTCCAGAACTGGACGCCATGATTTGTCTTTTCTGGGTACCAGGAAAAGTCTTGAATAAAAACCTTGTCCCTTTTTCTTTTCTGGTACTGGCTGAATAGCCCCCATATTCATGATAGACATAACTTGTTTCTGGGCCTCTGCCCACTGATTTGGAGACAGATCTGGCCATCCGTTTGGGATTGGCAACATGTGGAAATAAAATCTGTATCCCTGGGATATTATATTTAAAACACATTTGTCCTGAGTAATCAGTTGCCAGTTTTGTGCATGAAGTGCCAGTTTTCCCCCCAAAGGGGCGGCCAAAAGATAAGTCCTTGGTGATTGCAGTGGAAAGTCATTGAGACTGTTTACCAATGGAAGGCGCCTTGTTGCTTCTAGATTTGGAGGTGGAGGCACCCCATTGCTTTGTTCTAAAAGTTCCTTGTGACTGGAACCTGGAGCCTTTGGAATGTCTGGGTTTGACCTGAGCAGCTCTAGTGTGTACTGGAAAGGACCAGTTCTTAGTAGGCCAGTGCCTACTAAACCTGGGTGGCTGCACTTGTAGGAAATCTTTCACAGTTTGCATAGACTTAGCTTTATCTTCCATCTTTTTCAAAACGTCTTCAGCCTTATTACCAAATAGACTGTCCTGTTGTAAAGGAGCATCCAACAATTTTGCTTTAACATGGTCAGGCAGACTTTGCTCCTTGAGCCAAGCATGCCTTCTTATCACAGATCCAGTTACAGCAGCCCTGCAAGAGGCCTCCAAGGAATCAAAACCACATTGCAAAGTATGTTTTCCAACTTGTTCAGCTGAATGCAATAAACCCTGCAACTTTTTATTTTCCACACAGTCAGAAATCAACATCATTTTCTGTTTTAAGTACACCCATGACATGCTGTTGATATTTAAGCATATGAAATTGACAGTTTACAGCCCTCATTGCCAAGGTTGCAGACGTGTAAACCTTCTTACCCCATCTATCCAGCGCCCTGGAATCTCTATCAGAAGGGGTAGGATTTTTAGCAGTAGAGGCCTTAACACCCTTGGGACCCTGAGAAATGGTTTCAGGGTCAGCAGTAGGGTTTTTAAAAAGGAATTTGTGGGAGTCAGGAACCCTGTAGTATCTGTCTGGCTTACTAGGAGGTGGAGGCAGGTTATCAAGAGTCATACTGGATTCTGAGAAAACATCATCACAATGTCTAGAACAGGAGGTATAGCCAAAGGCCTATGCTGAGGAAGAAGAAGAAAATCCCTAAGTCTCTTTTTAGATTCTGAGAAATCCTGACTCTCCCAGTGAAAGTGTTCCCTTAAGGTATGAAAAGTTTCTCCAAAAGAGAAATCCTTAGGGGGAGAGGCAGAAGGGATGGAGTCTTCTGCATCAGAATCCTCATAAGTGGGTATAGATAATTTCTCATCAGAAGAGAAATCAGAAGAAATAGAAACTTGATCTGAAGATTCATAATCAATCAGTGCCTTGCCTAGGCCTCGTAGCAGGAAGGGGATGGGTACCCCTGATCAAGGTAATTAAATCCTCAGCCATTTTGATCATTTGTTTTTTAGGCATTGGGGCCTGTACATGTGGCCCAAGAATTGTTTTTTTAGACACAGAAGCAGTTTTTGGCCTTAGTTTTGAAGATGGCATCAGTTTAATATACAAATCTTTAGGCCTGAAAACACCCTCAGAAGCTGGTGCCTGCTCAGCGGCTCTGGACCCATTTAAGGTAGAGACATCCACGGGTTCAATACTTAAGGTAGCTTGTGGCATACAAGACTCTGGATGGGTCTCAGTAGAGGCCTGCAAATCAAAAGTAGTGGGTATCAGGGGCTGCGAAAGCGCCTCACTGAGTACCGGCGAACCGGCGACTGGCTTAGGAGAAGCTTCGTTGTCGGTTTTGGACCTCAACAGTCTGTCTCTGTCTTTCTCTTTGTGTTTTTTAGGTATTCCGGTAGTCAGATTGCTAACCGAAAACATTTCTGGATAGTTAAATCTTGAGCCAAAATATTTAGAAGCAAAAATATACTGATGTTTAATAGTGCATTGATTAAATTTAGCACAAAACCGACAGCAAGGCACATTGTGGTCAGGGCATAGGCAAGGAATACAGTACAAATGAAAATCCTTATGAGGTATTTGCTTCCCACAAGTAATACAATTACTAACTTTTACTGACATCAGTAAGGAGCAAGAAAAAGTTTCCCCAATGGGATACTTAGCTTTTAGCTGAAGACTTCAGTTCTGAAACTCGAAAACGAAAATTTCAGGAGTTGGCCAATCGGCACTTGCGAACTGGATCTGCTTCGGGCACCACACGGCAAGAAAGACTGATGTAATGGCGTCGGTTGCATGTTTTATACCCCTGATGACCTGATGTCATGGAAGAAGGGACAGCAACCGACGCAGGACCCAAGACTTTGTTAATCAGGCCGACTGAGGGCAACCTGTCAGCAGATTACCCAAATGTAATGACTGCAACAGTGAAACACGAAGAACATCCAGGACTGCAACAGTGAATACACTCAAACATTTACATTTATGGTAAGTGTACACAACTGTACTATGTTCTTCGTGTTTCACTGTTGCAGTCAGTATATTTGGGTTGATTCCCAAAGCTAAGGAAGGGAGGAGGAAGTTAGAGAGCATTAGGACCAGCTATTAAGCCCTGCAAGACTGCAGTGACAAAACCAGCTCTGGATTTAGAAAAAATAGGCATGTGGTAATGCTTGGTGAAGGTATGTACAGAGCACCAGGTAGCAGTTTCTAGGATGTCCCTGGCAGGGACTCCTCTGAGGAAGGCTGTAGAGGTAGATACAGCCCTGGTGGAATGTGATCTTATCCCCTGTGGGGTAGGTTTTCCATGGTGCTTGTAGCAGCAATGGATGCTATGGACTATCCAATTGGAAATGGTTTGCTTTGAAATGGCCTTCCCCTCTGCCCCTGCAGCAAAGCTAACTAGCAGCTGGTCAGATTTTCTGAGGGGCTTAGTTCTGTCCAAACAGAATCTAAGCTGTCTGTGCACATCCAGGGAATGCAGTATCCTTTCCCCCTTATTTTGAGGATTAGGGAAAAAAGTAGGAAAATGAATGGGCTGGTTTAGAGCCACACTAGACATCACCTTGGCATAAAGGAAGGATTGGTCCTGAGGGGAAACCCTGTACGCACGGAAGATGGGTTCCAGTGCCAAGAGGGCCTGTAGTTCAGACACTCTTCTTGCTGAAGTGATGGTTAGAAGTAAGGCTATTTTCCAATAAAGGAATTTCAACTCTGCAGTTGCAGCTGGTTCAAAGGGGGGAAGAATGAGTTTTCCCAATACAAAGTTGAGGTCCGAGGCTGGAGTGGAAGCTCTCCAGGGGGGTCTTAAATTTTTGGCCTCTCTAAGAAATTGTTTTAGCAGGGGATGAGAGAAGAGGGGTGGCTCAGTATTATAATGTGCTGAAATGGCAGAGGCATGAATTTTAATTGAAGAGAAAGATAGGCCCTTGTGGAGCATTCCTGTTAAGTACTGAAGAATATGAGGTAAGCTGGGCACTGTTGTGCCTATCCCCTGAGCTTGCCTCCTGGAACAGTATCTTTTCCACTTTTCAGCATATGATTTTCTAGTACTAGGCCTCCTTGCCTCAAGAATGACATCTAGCACCTGCTTACTGAGGGTTGCTATTAGAGAGCTGAAGGAATTAGCCAGGTTGCAAGGTTCAGGGTTTGATGTTGAGGGTGCAGAATCTGGCCCGCCTGCTGGGACAGCTGGGAAGGTGTCTGAGGTAGGTGCCATGGCTCCAGCAGTATCATACTGCGCAAGAAGGGTACCAATGCTGGTGTGGCCAGTCTGGTGCAATCAGTATTGTCCTTGGCTTGTCCTGTTTGATCTTTAGCAGAAACTTTGAGAGGAGAGGCAGAGGGGGGGAAGGCATAAACTGAGAGGCTTTCCCAGGTAAAGGACAGGGCATCCACTTTCCAAACTTGACTGTGGGGAGTCCTTGTGCAGAATTTGTCCAATTGGTAGTGAGGCAAACAGGTCTACCTCTGGAGTCTCCCATTTGTTCCTCAAGAGCTTGAATATTTTGGGTTCCAGTTTCCATTTGTGTGGGTCCATGTGATTTCTGCTTAAGTCGTCTGCCAGATAATTTAGTTTGCCTGGCAGGAATTGAGCTTGCAGGTTCACTTGGTAGCTCAAGGCTGTGTTCTACAGAGCCACAGTTAGTCTGCAGAGTGGGTAGGAATGGGTTCCCCCCACTTGTTTATGCACCACATAACTGTGGTGTTGTCTGTCTTTACCAATAGTTGTCCTGGAAGAATAAGGTATTTGAAGGCTGTCAGAGCATTCTGTACAGCTAACATTTCTTTCTGACTAATATGCAGGTGCATCTGTTTTGGGTTCCATTTGCCCTGAATGCACTGCCCTGCCATGTGAGTTCCCCCATGCATAGTCTGATGCATCTGTTGTTAGGGTTTGGGCTGCAGGGGATAGAGTGAAAGGGAGTCCCTTGTTGTGGTAGCAGGCCTCTGCCCACCAAAGAAACTCTGCCGTTAAACAAGGAATGATCGGAATCATTGTTTCCAGGTCCTGAGAATGTTGACACCATAGATTTTTTAGATACCATTGAAGTTTCCTCATATACAGTCTTGCATATGGATTTAACAGAATGCAAGAGGCCATGAACCCCACGACTTGCAGGATTTTCCTTGCAGATAGCTGAGTTTTTGTGGCCAGTAGGTTGTCAAATAAACTTGTTTCTCAGGAGTGAGGAATGCCATCTGGGAAGTTATGTTCAAGCTTGCTCCCAGGAATACAATTTGTTGGCAGGGTACTAGGTGTGATTTCTTCTTGTTGATGGTGTGCCCCAGTGAGGTTAGAAGTCTCCTTACAATTGCCAGGTGTTGTAATAGCAAGTCCTGACTTTCTGCCTGAATCAGGCAATCATCCAAGTATGGGTAAATCTGAATATTTCTTTGCTTGCAAAATGCATTGGCTGGAGCTAGGCACTTTGTGAATACACCGGGCGCAGTAGATAAGCCAAAGGGAAGTGCAAAGAACTGATAGTGCATGGAACCCGTCCTGAAACGTAGGTATTGTCTGCATTACTCCCTTATTGGGATGTGCAGGTAAGCTTCTTTTAAGTCTAGGGTTGCCAGCCAGGAATCCTTGGCTAGCATAGGAAGAAGCTGTTGAAGAGTTAGCATTTTGCATTTTGGAACCACCAGAAAGGTGTTGAGAATAGACAGGTCCAGGATAAGACGCCAGAAATTTTATTTTCTGGGAACCAGGAACAGTCTTGAATAAAAACCTTGTCCCCTTTGTTCTGCTGGGACAGGTTGAATAGCCCTGATACTGAGGAGAGAGAGAGAGAGAGAGAGAGAGACAGCACTTGTTTTTGGGCCTCCACCCACTGATATGGTGGGAGGTCTGGCCATCCACTTGGGGTTGGGAGTGAGTGGAAGTGGAATCTGTATCCTAGGGGATACTATGTTTAAAACCCATTTGTCCTGGGTAATGAGTTCCCAGTTTTTTGCATGCAGGGTGAGCTTTCCTCCTAAGGGGGCAGGCAGTTGAGCAGGGCTTGGAAGAGTTAAGGATAAGTCATTGTGCCGTTTTTCCATAGGGGGTGGCTTACTACTCCCTGATTTGGACGTGGGAGCCCTTCACTGCTTAGATCTGTGCATAGCCTGAGACTGAAGTCTTGGTGGTCTGCTGCTCCTGGGTTTGGACTGAGAAGGCCTGGAAGGGACTGGAAAAGACCAGTTAAAGGCCAATGCCTAATGAATCTAGGAGGCTGTACTTGTAAGAAATCTTTAACAGTTTGCATAGATTTAGCTTTTTCATCCATCCTTTTGAGGGCTTCTTCTGCTTTGTTGCCAAAAAGGTGGTCTTGGTTTAAGGGTGCATCCAGTAGTTTAGCTTTAACATGATCTGGCAAGTTTTGTTCCTTAAGCCAAGCATGCCTTCTAAGTAAAGACCCAGTGACAGCAGCCCTGCAAAATACTTCTAAAGCATCAAAACCACATTGCAAAGTATGTTTACCACCTTGTTCAGCAGAATGCATTAAATCCTGTAATTCTTTGTGTTCAGCACAGTCAGGAATCAACATAATTTTGTGTTTAAGTAGTCCCATAATATGCTGCTGATACTTTAACATATGAAACTGGCCATTTAAAGCCCTAATGGCCAAAGTAGCAGACGTGTATACCTTCTTATCCCATCTGTCTAAAGCTTTAGAATCCCTATCAGAAGCGGTAGGATTTTTGGCAGTAGTAGCCTTAATGCCTTTTGGTCCTTGGGAAATGGTCTCTGGAGCCGCAGTAGGATTCTTGAAGAGGAATTTGTGAGAGTCAGGTACTCTGTAGGGAAAACGACTAGAAAACTGAAAGAAAGCATAATAGAGCATAAATTTGAGATAAGAAGGGCATGTGAGAACAATGCTCTATTTAAACATATAAATACATATGGATCGAATCATAGTTTTAAGTTTAGGGTAATTGATAGTGTTTGTATATCAAGCAGAGGTGGCGATATAGGAAATTCTCTAGAAATAAGGGAGTTTGAATGGATTATTAGACTATCAGCTGATGCTCCACTTGGTTTAAATTCCGCTGTTTCACTGAAGCCCATATTGGTTAGAATACAGCGTGCAAGGTTGAAATAATGTACTGTAATTATTGATGTTTTATAATTATACTTGTATTTTAACACATTTTTTTGTATTATATTGCTTTGTGTTTATGTGTCAATTTTCTTTTTATATATATAATCATGTATATTTTTATTATGCATATATATGTATTTATATCACAATGCATCATAAGGTTGTTATATTTGATCATATGACTTTTGGGCTGCAAGTCATGTGATTCAGGCTCTTATATAAATGGTTATTTTTATAGACCTGTATGAAGCATTGAGAAAGGGTGTTTAACCTGAAAGCTTTGTGTCGTATAAAGGTTTTCTGCAAAACTGTGGTGTTTTTTTGTTGGATATATTTATTCAGCTGGTTGTTGTTACTCTGTAGTACCCGTCAGGTTTCCTGGGAGCTGGAGGCAAAGTGTCAGGGGTAAGGCTCGATTCCAAGAACACATCATCTACAATTTCCAGAACAGGAGGGATAGCTAGAGGCCTGTATTGAGGCATGAGTAAAAAGTGCCTAAGTCTCTTTGTGGACTCAAAATAGTCCTGGCTTTCCCAGCGGAAATGCTCCCTAAGGGTATGCAAGGTTTCACCAAAAGAAAAATCTTCTGGAGGGGAAGCAGAGGGAATAGAATCCTCTACATCAGAATCCTCATAAGTAGATAAGGGTAAATCCTAGTAATCAGAAGAAACAGATATATCAGATTCCTGATCAGAAGAATCAGAAAGAAAATCAGTTCTAGGTCTCTTAGAGGGGGAAGGCTGGCTTCCCCTAATTAAGGTAATAAGGTCTTCAGCCATTCTAATCATTTGTTTTTGAGGCATATGGGCCTGAGAATGCAGTTTGGTCATCGGTTTTCTAGGTGTAGTGTGAGCTTTAGGCCTGAGGAACTCGGTATTCTTAGCTTGAAACAAAGTCATCGGTTTAATATGAAAACTGGTAGGCCTGAATACATCCACAGAAGCCGTGCCTGCTTAGCGGCTCTGGACCCATCCAAGGTAGAGACATCCACAGGTTTCATAGTCGAAGAAGCTTCTCGTAGCATACCGGACTCCGAATGGGTCTCAGTAGAGGCCTGAGAATCTGTAGTAGCGGGTATCAGGGACTGTGAAAGCGCCTCACTGAGTACTGGCAGACTGGCGACTTGCTTAACGGAAGTGTCGTTGGCAGTTTTGGACCTATGCGGTCTGTCTTTGTCTTTATCCTTACGTTTTTTTTGGAAGATCGGTAGTCGGATGGCTTAACAAAGCCATTTTGGAGTACACAGATCAAGAACGAAAGTATTTAGCTACAAAAATAGCCCGAAGATGAAAAGTTCAGACGTTGAATAAGGCCCAAAACCAAGAGCGAGGGACGTCGTGGTCTGGGCATAAACAGGTGATGCAGTAAGAATGAAAATCTCTATGAGGTATTTGCTTTGCATAGGCAAGACAATTGTTAATTTTTTTCTGACATTGGTTAGAATAAGAAAAAAGGATCCTCAATGGGGTACTTATCTTTTTGAAGACTTCAGGTTTGAAACTCGAAAATAAAAATTTCAGGAGTCAGCCAACCGGTGCTTGTGAACTGCTTCTGCTTTGGGCACTGCACGGCAAGAAAGACTAATGTAATGGCATTGGCTACATGTCTTATACCCCTGATGACCTGACAGCATCCGACGCAGAAATCTGAAGACTCTGGTATTCAGGCCGGGTGAGGGGTCTACCTGCAGGCAGATAACCCAAATGTGATGACTGCAACAGTGAAACACGAAGAACATCATGCTGGAGAGATAGATTCCTGTCCCAGAGACTTCTCATACTCTGGAACAAACTACCTATCTATATCAAACAAAGCTCCTCATTAGCACTCTTCAAGAAAAATCTTGATGATTGGATGGGAAATAGGGAAATTCACCCCAGGGATCACGTCTGTTGCTCTGCTCGACAGGGGCACAGGAAAATAATTTTCTTGGGTGGTGAAAGCCAGGGTACATTTTTGGCTAGGCTTGCATAGGCCCTAGGGCTGATAGCCCTGTACCTACCTATGAACCTATGACTGAGTCAAACTGGTACTTATGGTCCAATGACCTGAGTGCACATATAATGTGGCGGATCCTGGCCACTGATAAGCAAATGACTTACTCAGCCTGGTGAGAAGAACATCAGTTTGTCATACAATAGATACCCCAATGACTGGAATGTTGGATTGTGTGGTGGCTTACCTTATGGGCTTAGAAGTAAAGGCTCCATGAGATGTGGCTGTGGGTGCTGTTTTGAGAGAGTACATTCAGGACTGCTGAGGGCATTTGTTATGTGTAATTCATCTAGGAGGACTTTGGGTTTAGGAAGGTTACAGTTAAATGCTTCAGCATATGTGGGTCTATTTGAATGCTTTGTACTGTGTGTGATGGGTGCAGCATGTGTACTACTAATAACCTGAGTGCTTTTATATGAGAGCTTTGCCTAAAGTGATATTGTGTAAATACATTTATAAAACCCCTTATCAGTTTGTTTGAGGATTAGTTGGTTGTCTTTTTTTTCACGCAAGAAACATCTGTATTAAATTATCACTTATGGACATAGGCAATCGTACACTTATATATGTGAAAACAAACCATATTGACATATTTTTAGTTGCAAACATTATACATCATGTATAACCTATCCAGTCATTGTCAGTCAAACATTACATAGCTCATTCAGATCTTGCCTTCTTTTAAACCTCATTCATCCACCAAAACTTTATTCTGCATGTATTGTTCCCACAATACCACTGTGGTCCCTCACTAAAAGAAAACAGGGCCTAAGTAAAATGTTCTATGCAGACTGCCTCAAAGCCCTATTCCTGTATTCTGTTTCCTACAGGCTTTTGAGGGGAGATCTATGCCTGGCATACAGGGCATTGTCAGATCCCACTCTAATGGACCCCCCTGCATAACCACAAAACAAACAGCACTAGAATTACCCGTTCTAAAGACTTAAACTTTGCCTGTGATATAAAAAGTACCTGCTGGAGAGAGAGGTGTGTATCCCAGAGACTACCCACATCTATGGAACAGGCTCCTCCCATCCATGTGAAGCAGAGTTCCTCCCTAACCCAAGTCAAGTGCAACTTGGACAACTGGATGTGAAACCAGAAATTCATCCCTGGTTTGGCACCTATGTCTCTAACAGACACAGGTAACCTATAAATGGTTCCATTCCCAGGTCCATGCTTACACTTATCAAGGGTATCAGAACTTGTCAGAGATTTGGGATGCATGGCTAGGCTTAAAAAGGCCCTTGTGGTTGTTTGCCTAGTAAACACCTATGAACCTATAATACCCAGTATTTCTGATAGAGAAGTCTGCAGGAAATTTTTAAAGTCAGACAACTCATTACACTCCCAAAAATATGTTAATTCTTAACCATGTTTCTCTCTCTTTTATTTCCAACCTAGTTTTAAACTCCACTTGAATTTTATCATACTCTGTAGCTATATTTTCAGAAAAAAATATATCTTCTCTAACAACTCCTGAACAATTTCCATTACCCATTCCTTAAATTCCTCTCTTTTCAACAGATAGGTGGGAAAGTGCCATTGTCTCATTTTTATTTCATTACCCTGCATTTTTACTTCAGTTATTACTGGTGCGTGATCTGAAATACATACTGGATGTGTATCAAAACTTTCAATTAAATGCTGAATAACCATCCTGAAATCCGTTCCTTATCAAATTCACATGCTCAGTTCTTTCCAAATGTGTTTCCTGTAGCATAGTTATTTGCACTCTATTTTTTTAATATAGTTGACCTTCAATTTTGTATGCATCTGTGAAACCATTTACATTTAAAGATAATACACAAAGTGTTGTCATTATATTAAGAAGTTATTATTCCCACCTGTTATGTGTGGCAAAGCCTAGTTCCATTTTTATGTGAAATGCATACACTAACATTTGGCAGGCTGATTTTGTTGTTTTTTGTCATATCCATTTGATGCCAAGTCACATCTTACAAAACTTTTTGTTTTAGTGAAAACCCTCAAACAAAAAACAAACACAACCCCAGAACACCCCTACAACCTATTAGCTTAATACTAACACACAAAACTATGTACATCTTCAAATACTGAAGTTTAACCCTCCTAATAGGAACAACTGTCCCAGAGAGACAGACACACTCATAGACTTGGATTAACATATAAGGAAGGTTATCCATGCTAAGATGCATGGTACAGCCTATGCTTCTACTAACTGATCTCTGTTTCTGTCTTATGTTTACTCCTCTCTCAGAAGTAGTATACAGAAGTATTCTGTTTTTATTGCCCCTTATCATATTGTCTCCATGGAGACATGAGAACCAGATACACAATTGTCCCACATTCATTTATTCGCTAGAGGAAAACTTTTTTTATTATATTTTTTTATTACATGCAGTGTCCTTTTTTACTTATTTGCTTCCCCTTAAAACGTGTTACTAGATCAAGCCAAAGGCCTTAATCCAGTCATTCCCCTATGCAAGAGTTAAAAAGTATATATTTTTTTCTTGTATCATGCTTTTTTGGCCACACTATTCTTCCTTTTGGTTACACTGCATTGCCTACATTTCTTAAAACCGAACAAGCAGAAAGAAAGAAGCATTATTTTAGTACCCCTATTATTTATTTATTTTATTTTATATTTGTTGGCCGGGCTAGTCCAGCTGAGCAGTTGGCTCATTTTCAGTGGAGACCCGGACAGAAAATCTCCACTGTGAGTTTATAAATTTTACATGCAGACAGTTAAGAAATCATCAGTGGCAACTAAACAAACTATAGCAAGATAACATTTACAATAAATCATATAGAAAAAAACACTTCGGTAAAATGTAATAATAAAATAATGCATCATAATTCTTGTTAGGTTATATACAGTATAAGTACAAAAAGAATAGGATGAGGTGTTTAAAAGTGGGACAGGGGGGGAGAGGAAGATGAGGGAGAAGGAAAATAGAAGGGAATGATATAGAGGGAGAAATAGGGAATAAGAAAATGCAGAGGGCTGATAGAGGGGGAGGTATAAGGAGAATACGGGGTAGGGTTGTTTCAGGGGGGTGACTACAGTGACAGGACCATTTGTTTGTTAGGTATCTTCGAGTGTCTAGCTTGAAATGCTTGGTATGGTCAAGGGACCCAATTTCTTGGGGGAGTTGGTTCCAAATTGCAGCAGGGTTATAGTTATAGAGTAAACTTCCTATTGTGGTTTTGGGTTTATAAATCTGTTAACAATCTATTAACTTGAAAACAAGGAGAAGCTTTGCTTTATAGCATGCAAATTATGTCATGCATTATAAAAATACTACTGTTAAGAACAAAAATTTTGTTTTATTTAGATTTAACTCTTTCCTTTCTCTACCCCTCTCCTAAATGTTCTTCCAGACTTTAATGGCATGAAGTAAGGCATATGCTTTGGAGTCCCCAACAAGTTAACAGAGTCAAAAAGTCCAATATTTCCAGGTTTTCATGTTCTGTCATGTTTCACAAATATAATTAATGCTTTGTAATCAAACATTTATTTGTCAATTTCCAAGTTGCTGGTTTTCTTCCTGTTGATCTCCATGTCCCAAACCCAGTCTCTGCTTCTATTCATTTCTCATGTACTCACGGTTCTTTTAGTCAACTCTTGTGCCCTTTTTTGTCTCTCAAGCATTTTCCTTTGAAACACCGGAAAATTATTCACTGGCACACCAAGAGAATTAACTGAACAAGTGGCAGAATCTCTTTCTGTTTCACAGCTCACCTTTTGCTGGATACATTTTTATATTTCTTCTTTAGCATGTTCTGCATAAAAATTATTTGACCCTCCAGGAAAGAATATTCTGAAAATAGCTGGCTACAGTAACTTGCATCTCATGCCTTCTTCTCAACATTCTCAGATTAGTGGAATAAATGTAGTCTTCTTCTTCTTCTGCCTGGTGTACAGTGAGTAACCATGTTCCACAAACACTTTACTGTCTCCCACTTCTAGTACTTTGTCCTTCTGATATAGTTTTGTCAGAATCAACTCTTCCTATAGGTAGGATTGCATCTTTCCTATTAAAAGTCTAGAGTATTTTGTCATGGCCAGGTTTGGAGCATACACATGATCTGCTCTAAATATTAACTCCTGCTGTGGAATACCAGTCCAAATGCTTATCTGTGCTTTCATAAATTAACTGAGTCTCTTCCTTCCAGCTTCTCTGGTACAACAAAAAATCTCAGGTTTTCCCTACGTGCTCTTAGCAGTCTCATATACAGTCAGCTTTTCTTCATTTTGACCTCTGATTTTTGCAGTTTTATTGCCTCATCTGAATATTTGTTTAAAGCTTTTTCCATTTTCCATCCTTTTTCCAGTTATTTGAGTTGATATACTATACTCATTCAGTGTTTACTTTATTTTAACCAGCTCTAAGTACATCTGACTTATTTTTTTCTTCTAGTTTACTGGAAGTTATGTCTTGCACCACAGCCACAGCTTGCACTGTTTTTTGCTGAATAGCTGCATAATTCTTCACAGTCAGTATGTTCTCCTTACCTTTTGAGACTGATTTCCTTTCCGGTTCTCTGAATTTCTTATTTGCTGGCATCCAAACAGTACACTTACTAGCTCGTTACTGAAATTTACCCAAAAAGACAAGTTCATTGGCTGTCTTTTCTGAGTTTCTGTTTTCACACAGGGAGAGTTGAAAGTAAGCTGTTGCTTAGTGAGCTGCCATCTTCAAAAGCTCCGAGAATTAGTTGCTTGTCACTAAACATTAGGCAATTTCTACAATTCCTCAGGATGCCCATACCCACCAAGCTTGTAATGGAGATAATCGGAAAGTTCATATCCATGGCAAAAGGTCCTTTTTTACTGATTAGATGGCTGTGGTGAAACTACAAAGTAATGTCAAGAGAGTTGGTTTGCAGCTCTAGGAGCAGTGTCTGTCACTGCAAACTAGTTACCCTGTGTGAAGTCAGGTATTGGTGAAATTTCAAAGGTGCTTTTACAGGAATTATGTCAACTTAAGGTACCTGTGTATATACAGGGCACTGTCAAATACTTGAGGGGAAAAAGGAGACCCTGATGATTTACAGATGAAGTACTTAGGAAGGCATTCTTAAATTCTGATGAAGTCTTCTATGTGAAAGACGAAAGTGCTTAATCTTGGTGTGTTTTTACTGCAATAAACGGAGTTCATATACAGGCTTGTTTGGTGCATTTTCCATTTGGTTCCTATTCTTAAATTAGGTTAGACAGCAGCTAGTCGAGCAGTACTTACTGAAAAGAAAGAAAGCTTGGGAAGAATGATGAAAAAAGGGGATTCACCTGAGTGGCTAATACTAGTACAGGTCTCACCACAACTTCACGGTGCTGGGATACAATGCCCCTTTACTACTTCTCTCACCAGAAGCAAAACAGTTGCACCAATTCCAATAGGAGAAGCAGGCCACAGGCTCATTGGTGATCAAAAGTATTGCCCCTGGTGATATAGGAATCTGTAGGGTTGTACTATCTTCTTCCTGGTAGAAGCCTTAAATAGCAACCAGACTAATCAGGAAGGTCCCACAACATACACATGCTGCCCAATTAGAAATTGTCAGGAATTAATGCTCTCTGCTCCTTCTGTCACCAGGAGATTTTTAAGCACAAATTCTAAGTTGGCACAAATGAAGCAGTTATCAAGCTTTCTGGTGATCAGCAGTCTGCAGGAAATAATGTCCATATGCTCCCTGTCTCATCAGGAGCAAAACAGAAGCACTAATTCCAAGATGAATGCTGGCTATCCAATAACTGGTGGTCTTGGACTAGAATTTGCAGATTTTAAATGTAAGACTGAAAAAAATGGGTTTATTTCCTAATTGCTGCAGTGTGTTGGAAAGAGGGGATGATTCAAGTTTTAGTAATCTAAGGGGAGAGCCACTGATTTTAAGAGAGCAAGACAGATTGGATGGGGGTGGGCACTTACTATTCTGGCTCTATGGAATGCAGTGGGATGGCTAATAAATATAAATTGATGAAAGGAAGTGACTTCACAAAATGAAAATGTTTTGCTTACTGACAATGGCCAATGAAAGAGGAGAGGGAAGGAAATGTGTGTTCAAATAAACATAAGGGGTGGGCCACTAGAAAGACAGTTGAGTTTAAAAACACAGCAGCATCAAGGTGGGAGGATGGGGAAAATTTAATTTGTGTGTGACTCGCACGAGACACCACTCTGGTCTCTTTCCTAATTTAAACATGCAATTGAAAACAGAATACAATTAAAACACAGTACAATTAAAACAAGCCCCAGATGCAAGTCAGTAAAATACAGCCTCATAATTTCAGAGCTTGTATGTTGCTCTTGACTACAAGCCCAAAATGCAGGCATAATGAATAAATATTTGTTGTGTGCAAAGGAGTTTTTTGATAGGGAAAAACAGTCCCTGCACGTACGGCAGCTGCACGACTCCAAGAAAAAGTAATTCAGTAATAAAACAGGTGGAGCCAGCAAACTATGGCAAACTGGTTTAATATTAATTTAAGTCAAACATAAAATGAAGACAAAGTAACAGACCGGTTTCGGCTAATAAATAAACAAAGCCTTCATCAGTGTTAAACCAAAAAACATTCATTGCTCCACTTAATAGTAGACACGTGAATAAAATAAGAGGTCATTGGTTATTCACAAATGCTCATTAAGACCTGGTGGGAATAAACTAATTTGATGATCCATTTCTTTTCTTTAATATTTAATATAATATGCCAAGCGGCTTTATTCATCCTATTGCCCATAATTTTATCAATTACAATGAACCTGAAGAAAGCATTCTTATGTACCATAGAATGTTTATAAAGAGCATCGCTCATCTTTTCGGTTCTCATATCACTAAGGTGTTATGATATGTGTAATCTTAAGGGCCTGGAGGTTTGGCCTATGTAAAAGGCAGAACAAGTGCAAGTTGTGAGGTAGATGACACAGTCCATACTGCAGTTTGCAAAAAACCTAATATCATATACAGTCCCAGTATTGTTGCTAGTGAATTCTTTGGCTTTGATGACATTCTTGCAATGGGTATAATGACCACAAGGGACGCATTCCACAAGTAAATCACCCATCAGGGTTTTTTGAGTAAAATCGGATTTGTGGCTGGAGCTATGTATGTTTGTAATGGCTAAGATGTGATGCTAAATTCCTGCCTCTCCGAAATGAAAAAAGCCATCTATCATGTAAGAATATTGATAGATTTGCATCCACTAGGAGAATATTCCAGTGCTTTTGGACACTTAGTAACAAATCAGTGTTTCTCCCATATGTAGTTACTAAGCGGATAAGTGATAGATTGCCTGCTTCTTTTCTCTTTACATCTTAAAACATCCTTCCTGTTGAGTGTGGATACCCAATTGCTGGCTTTAAAAATATTGGCCATTTTGTATCCCCTATCTTGAACCTTGCTAAATCATCCTTAAAATGTTTATATGTATTCGGATGTGAGCAAATCCGATTCATCCTTAGGAAGTGGGATTTTGCATATTCCTACAGATGTGTGGTGGGTGAAAACTGGAGGCATGGAGAAGAGAGTTATATTGTGGGTATTTCCAGTAAACCTCCATTTCTACATTGTGATCATCATTCCTGGTGACTAGGACATCCAGATAAGTGATTTGTTGAGAATTATTGTTTGCTGTAAAGTGAATGCCCCATTTATTATCATTGAGGTATCCCACAAACTCGATTAAAAATTCCTCATTATATCTCCACAACATCCAACAGTCTTCAAGAAAGCTTTGCCAAATATCAATTTCATATAAACAGACATTGAGTATGTTATCATAGATCAGAAATTCCTCCACATAGGCCATAAACAAATCAGCATAAATGGGTGCAAAGGATGCTCCCATTGCTATGCCCGGAACCTGCCAATAGCATTTGCCCTGGTAACAGAAAACATTCTTGGTTAGCACGTGTTCCGCAAGGCAGATCAGGAAGGTATTAAAACCTGAAGGATAGAGTTCTTACTTATCAAGCAAGTATCTGAGTGCCTCTAACCCTGCCCAATGTGGAATTTTTGCATACAGTGCCGAGACATCCAGGGTGCATAAAAGCCATCCAGGTTCTAGTTGCATGTCTGACACAATTTGAAGGAATTCTGTCATGTCCTGAATTCTCGATCAAACCCATCTGAGTACAGGCTGTAGCTGTTGCGCGAGGAATTGTGATAGGGGTTCTGTGATTGAGCCCCTACCTGAAACAATGGGCCTGCCCGGTGGATTGCTCAGATCCTTGTGTATTTTTGTGAGGAAGTAGATGTACTGACTCATGGGGTCTGAAACTGTCAAATGATGTAGTGTAGTGTCAGAAATAATACCCTCCCCCCCTTAGCTGATCACAAAAATTGGTCAATCTGTTTCTTGAATCTGAAAGTGGGATCCAGTGGCATGCAGGTGTAATATTGCCCATCGTTAAGCTGTCTATTAGCTTCAGCATTGTATTGTGCCCAATTCAACATGACCAGAGCCCCACCCTTATCAGCAGATAGAATGACCTGTTCCTTGTTATTTTCTAATTCCTGTAAAGCCTTGATTTCGATCTTTGAGAGGTTGTTGACTCTACACTGGAATTCCCTGGAATGAAAGTGTAAATCATTCAAAATAGATGTTTGAAACATTTGTACATTAGGATGCATAGGGGGTGTGAAATTGGATTTATGGTATTTGAAACCCCCCTCATGTTCAGAATTGTCAGATGACTGAAAAAATAACCTTAGATTAAGCAGTCTGCAAAAGGATATAACATCCTGTGCAAGAGTATCCTCAGAAATAAAGAAACCAGGTATAAAGTTCAAACCTTTATTCAATAATTGAGTTTGAGAATTAGACAAAGGTATTGTGGAAATATTCAATACACTGTTGTTAGTGATTACTTCTGAATTATTAATTGGAGTAGTCCTTCCATATTTTCTACACCTGGAATGTTTTCTCCCTGCCCTCCTCTGTTTCCCTCTAAAGAGGAGTATTACTTCATTTGGATAAAGGGGAGTCTAAGGCATGCTGTGTGTCAAGGTCAATGGCTGATGAGGATTCATCCCCAGATGTGTCGAAAGTGGAAGAGCTGGGCATTTTTAGGATCGATCTAGGTTGCTTCCATTTGCCCACCTTCCTACCCTCATTTTCAAACCTCACCTGTTTAGTACCGAATGGGTTGCCCCTTTAATAATCCGCTAGATACCTCCAGAATTTACGCATCTTTCTTGCCTTAAGCTGCTTTTCAAGACTGAGGAGATCCTTGCTAAGTTTGTTGAGGCATGTCTCATACAATGGCTGACCTTCAAATGTCTGGGTTTCTTCACACAACCTGGTTACTTCAGCTGTATCCTTGTCCATAATGCGGTCATAGTAGGAGGCCAGGACACCCACAAACCTCATAGAGGCTTGTTGTTGGGCCGCAGCCCACTGTTTCGCTAGTACCGTGTCCATCTTACTCACCACAGGTTGTATGCTTACCCTAAGACCCCTTGGTGCTATTCCCTTGGTCATATATGCCTTAAACAATTTGGAATGCCACACATTGGTCCGTAGAGATCTCATACATTTCATTAACCGGTGAAAATGAGCTTCATATGTACCCTCCGGTCCCAAGGAATTGGAACCATTATTAGGGTTACTTGTCTGACCCCGACCAAAAACCCCAGATCATCACGATCTGGTGATAGTTCTTGTAATATTCTGGTCAAATCCATGAGGAATAGGTGTCCAATTTCAGTTATGTATATATTTACATATTATGTGTAATATATATATATATATATATATATATATATATTTGTATAAATGTATGTCAACAAACCAATGTTACCTAGATGATCCTAATATAAATAATTATAAAGGGATGGATAACCAAGACATATCAGAGATGTGAAAAATATATGTAAGAGAATATATAAAAAATTGTGAGAGACCAGAAATGTATATACACCCAGAAAAAATATAACTCAAAAAATATTGAACCAGGGCCTAATATGTAATTTCAGCCACTAAAAATGATGAAGTTCAGAGTTGAATCCTATTGGATTTCTTAATCTGAAGTAATGAAAAGTATAATGATAATGACAGTTGTTACTGAGAGCCACAGCAATACTATGTTCGTTTGTACAAAACACACAAACCTTCTGTAATGAATTCCATGATCTAGAAATGGACAATGATAACCCTTGCTAATTTAACCTTGAACCAAAATCTTTTCAGGTGCAAAATAACTTAATATATTTTAAAGACCATATCGCCATTAAGGAGAAAAATATAGCAATGCTATGTCCATTTCTCAATTTATAAATCACCTCCAAAAGTTAAAAAAACAATGATAGCCTTTGCTGTATGACAAATTGCCAATATACACAAGGCCCTTAGACAATCAATCATTAAATGAATTATGGTGAAATTTACATGTCTGGATTCAAGCAATCATTCTCTTGGTGTTGTAAATTCTACAAATCGGTAACCACTGCGTTTGTTTGTCACACATGAAGTAACCATAATATAGCCATAAAGTTCACCAAACCCCTGGATAAAATCACCAGATATAAATAGTAAATGGCAGTTCCTAAGTGTCCTATAGAAGTAGTAAGAAGGACAGCCAATTGGCTTGCAAATATAGGACAGGGACCGGAAAACACAGCCAAGATCGATCTCCAATATGCAGCTCAAACACTAATTAAGTGTATAATATAAGCCCACAATATGTAAACTGGCAACAGTTTTCCCTCCTAGATGTTATAATGTGTAAAGCAAATGATATTCCCTGTAAATGTCCACATCAAAAAATAAATAGGAAATAATATCCTAATTCTACTTGGACCCAATATGAAGACGTATAGTCCCAACTTAAAATCAGACTCTCAAAAAGCCCCTCAGCTAATATAAATGGCTTTGGTATAAATGTTCTCACTGACCAGCTTTCAAATATTGTATAAATCGCAACCTAACCTTATATGGAAAATGGTCCTTAATCAAACGAATTTTGCTACAGAATGTAAGGCACTTTCCCCATATCCATATGCAGTCCTGTAAAACAATTGCTTGCAAAAATAGTTTTTGCAAAACTAAAATCTAAGCAGTAAGTCTTCACAAAACAAAATCAAGACAATATATAAAAAAAAAAAAATGTCCATATGTATATCATATATCTGAAACATAAACAGATCTAAATTTAAATATTTTAAATACAAAACAGAACCAATACTGTTCAAAACAATTAGTCGCTGGGCTGTACAAAGATAATAATCATTATTACAGAGGCTTTTGTAGCACAAAGATCACAAATGTGCTCATCTTTGCCCGATATGTTAAACGAGTATCCAGAAGCACACATAGGCAAGCAAACTGTCCAAAACACTGCAGACCTTAACCCAATTGTAAAATTGCAAATAAGTAAGCCCAAACAAAATAAAAATTCAAACCGGATAGTTCAGCGTTCAAGGTTACCCTTAATTCCGTACTATAAATGTCCAATTGCACCACGAGACTTTACCAAAAGATATACTGAACCCAGAAAAGGTACCGGTTATATTTGGGGCAAATCAAGCCCAGTCCTTGGCCCAAAAGTTCAAGCGCCGATGTTGTAGCAGGCACAAACTTCGTTTAAAGTGTTGCGTCTTCCTGTAGGCGCAAACCATAATGAATGTTTCAAGAAAAGTCAATGGAAAAGGGCTGAGTGTTGCAAAAGCAATACCAAAGGTCCCCAAATCACTCGCACACTGCCAAACCAATGTATATGACCAAGCACAACTGTCTTAAGACCTGGAATGTTAAGTTCGAGCACCTCTCCAATAACAGAAACAGTTTACAATGATATTTCTGTGATTATACCACCCGGAAACACCAAAATTAAGTAAAACTATCCTCAATGCTTCACAGATCCAACGGGGCAAAAGAAAAGCAAATGGTCCTTGTTCCTAGTGGGTTGGAAGTGGATTAACACTTCACCAAAGCACACTGACCTGAACACACAGCACGCCATAGATCAACAGCAGGGGAAATCACTATCCAATAAGGCAAAGCATGTACAGCAGCTGCACTCCTCCAAGAAAAAGCAATTCAGTAATAAAACAGGTGGAGCCAGCAAACTACGGCAAACTGGTTTAATATTAATTTAAGTCAAACAAAAATGAAGACAAAGTAACAAACCAGTTTCGGCTAATAAATAAACATAGCCTTCATCAGTGTTAAACCAAAAAATATCCATTGCTCCATTTTATAGTAGACACATGAATAAAAGAAGAGCTCATTGGTTATTCACAAATGCTCATTAAGACCTGGAGGGAATAATCCAGCTAATTTGATGATCCATTTCTTTTCTTTAGTATTTACTATAGTATGCCAACCAGCTTTATTCATCCTATTGCCCATAATTTTATCAATCACAATGAACCTGAAGAAAGCATTCTTATGTACCATAGAATGTTTATAAAGAGCATTGCTCATCTTTTTGGTTCTCATATCACTAAAGTGTTCCGATATGCGTAATCTTAAGGGCTCCCATTTATGCTGATATTTTTATGGCCTATGTGGAGGAATTTCTGATGTATGATAACACACATAACATCCATTTAGATGAAATTGACATCTGGCAATGCTCTCTTGATGACTGTTGGATGGTGTGGAGATATGATGAGGAATTTTTAATGGAGTTTGTGGGATATCTCAATGACAATAAATGGGGCATTCACTTTACAGCTAACTATAATTCTCAACAAATCAAAAAAAAAAATAAGATTTGCACTTTATTCAATTGCTTTTACTGTATTTGTCTTTCCTCCTACTTTATTTTGCTTTTCTTAAAGTACTCAATTTTATTTATTCTGCTGCATTTATTACTGCTTGGTAGTAGCCTGATTAAATTGTAACTGTTAGAATAAGTCTTTTGGTTTAAGCACTTGGGCTTTTCATACACGCTGTTTTATATTAAGAAGGTTTGTGGTGTGCACTGTTGTGGCAGGACAGGTAGCTTACATCCTTCTAAGCTGGGAACTGCTGATTGAAGGCCCAGTGTCAGCTATTCTAAAACTGTATTAGTTCTGGCTTAAGCAATTGGACTTCATGTCAGTTATTCTACATTAAGAAGGCTTGTGGTCTGCACTCTTGTGGGAGGAGAGGCTGGATTCTGCCCTTCTGAGCTAGGAATTAATGGTCACAGGCTTATTGTGCCTGCTTATTTGAACTGTTTCTTTTTGAAATTGGTGCGGCTTGTTTCTGTAGCATAGACCAGATTCAGGCCTGCTGAATCTACTTTTGTTTGTATAACTTGAGCACTGATCCAGGCCATCTTTTCTGGAGAAGGTTCCCCTGCACCTTAGTAAGCAGGGGTGTGCAGTTAGAACTTGTCTGATTGAAGACTGCTAGGATAGGGCTCAATTTTGAGCTTTTTTTCTGATTAATTGGGTAACTTGTTTAAATTAGTTTGTTCGTTTTCTATTGTTATATATATATATATATATATATATATATATATATATATATATAAATTGCACTTTATTCATCTGCTTTTACTGTATTTCTGTTTCTTCCTACTTTATTACTAGGGGCATTGACTACAAATCTGATCTGCGATATATAACAATAAGTATCCTTCTCTGTGCATTTAAAGTGTTTTTGAGTGTATCTGCTTTATTTTCTAAAAAGAAAAACAAAAAGTATATATATATATATATATATATATATATATATATATATAAAATGCTTGTTGATCAAATGAACTGTCGACCAAATAAACATTCGATCATATGAACTGTCGACCAAGTCATATAGACCCATAAATATATATATATATATATATATACATATACATACATGCTTGATTCCCGCCTTTCTAAGCTAGTATAGTCCAGTTTTCAGGTTAGTGCTGAATTCAGGGCTGTGTTACAAATCTATGTGTTTGCCCATACCTTACTTGGATAGAAGGAAGTTCGCTGTTCACCTGTGAGAGAGGGGAGCTTTGAGCAGCCTATCTGTCCCTGGAGGAGTGGTTCCAGCCCAGAAATTAGTAGTTTATTGGCCATTTTGGGCTAATTTCTATCTCTTTCATTTCCCTGCTATAAATACCATATTTGCCCGGTTTTGCGCGCCTGGCAGTGCCGGTTAGCTAGGTTAAAACTATTCCCCGTTCCACAAAGTCTCCTCTTCAATTTTTCCCTTGGAACTAGACAAACTTTCAACTTAAGCACTCAAGCCATTCATTTCTCAGCCCGGCACTTGCTCAAAACTTATAGCAAGCACTTATAAACCCTAGCACTAGACCCTCCTGTACTGTACAGAAGGACAAGGCTCTCTATTTGACCTTACCAGCCATCCAGTAAAACAGTTCACTGTACCTATCCAGGCATGTCAAAGGGCAGTTTCAGGTGTACTCTCCAGTCCAACTGGTGAATCTGGGCATTTTGAAGCAATGTTACAACTGCCTCATGTACACAGACAACCCCCTCCTCCTACCACCAAACACTAATACATGCGAGAGATGCAATTATACAGCCAAACTGGAGGCTAAGCTCTCTCAACCCAAGACTGGATCAAACAGTCAAGAGGAGAAAGGAAATACTTGCATCACACCACCAGTCTCACACAGATCCATTAAACCAGCACTGGCAAAAAACACACATAAATACATGAAAACATACTCGGAGGCTCTAAATAAAAATCTGCAAAACCAACAGAGACATCCAAAGCAAACATCCAAGCAACCTCCACCTCCCGACACAAACCATGGAACACATACTTCATAAAACGAGTGTGCCATGCAATCACAGCCCTTAAGGCAAAATAACATACCCAACATACTTGTAATAGGTAACTCTATAGTCAGGCACACTGACGTCCCACTCAATAGGCCAAATAAGGAGATGGTTACTGTTAGCTGCCTGGCAGGTGTCAGGATCCGTCACATAACACAAGCACTCAGGTCACTACAGAACAAGTAAAAATATGACTCTGTCATTGTCCATGTTGGTGTGAATGACCTGAGCCGTACCTCCCTGGACAACATGAAAGGAGACATGGAAGAGCTCTCTGATCACGTAGCCCAGGCTGGTATGACCCTGACCCTGTGTAGCATCCTGCCCTCACCAAGAATGATACCACGGTATAAAGAAAAAATTCTCAATTTCAACAATTGGCTAAGTTTCTGGTGTCATTCAAAGGGGATCCAGTGTCTGTCCGCCTGGGATGGCATGCTCAACAAGCCATGCTGCTTCACTAGAGACGGCTTGCACCTGTCACCCTTAAGCTTTTGAATACTGGCCAAGGCTCTTGCCACCCCCATAGTGCCTTTTTTAGGCAAGGCTCAAAAGACAAACCCACCACCGTAAACAGCACAAGTAACAAAAAACTGAGGGTAATGCTACTCAATGCCAGAAGTCTAAACCTTAAAATGCATGCACTCGCGGCACTTCTCAGTATGGAGAAAATCGATATATGTGTAGTAACAGAAACCTGGTTTAAGGCTCCACAGAGCACCCCAGCACTACCAGGCTACAACTCATACCATACATTTCGGCCACAGAACCCAAACCGAAATACAAAAGGCGGGGGCGTATCTATATTCATCAAGGATACCCACACCTCCAGGTTAGTGGCACAGCACGATGTTTCAGAGATCATCCACGTGCAACTAACAATGGTCAAAACTGCAATTCAAATTGTAGCTTACTACAGATCACCCACCATGTCCCAGGACCCCCAATTCGCATTTCTGGAAACACTGGGAAACATAAAGGTCGTACCAAAAACCCTAATATTGGGTGATTTCAATTACCCAAACATTAACTGGGAGAATTACTCAAGTACTAACTCACTTGCTCAACATTTCCTAGAATTTATAAACTCAAATGCCCTGGTTCAGCTGATCAACACTCCCACCAGAGGTGACAACATACCGGACCTGGTCATCACCAACATGGGCGACCGGTGATCCACACCAGAGGTCAACCCCTCGCTGGTTAGATCTGACCATAAACAAATCACTTTGGATATCCACATTCTGCCCCCACCCCCAGACAAGAAAACCACTGTGAAAAACTTTTCAAAAGCAAACTTCACGTTACTTAAGTCCGAGGTGGAAAGTTTCAAAGCCCCCATGCTGAAGGATAACTCTGTCCAAGCTGCAAAATCCTTTACTAATGCATTCTATGGGCACCTACAAGAATGCATGGATCATGCCATCCCAAGCAAAACCAAGACTAACTCCTCCAAGAAAAGGAAACCAGACTGGTGGACTCCTGCCATAAACAAGCTATACAATAGAAGGAGGAAACTAGTACAGAAAAGAGTAAAATCCTAAGAAGGGAAGACATCCCGGATCAGTATCAGCACGAAACTATGAATAAATCATCCAAGGCGAGCTTTGAAAGAAAAATTGCCAAGGACTCCAAAGATAACCACAAGGCATTCTTTAGCTATGTCAAGAATCTAAGTGGCAATGCTCAGATCTGCTCGGTGTTAGTGCAGAATGTCACAAAATACACTGAACCGACAGATATCGCCAACATCCTGGAAGACAGGTTCAGCGCAGACTTCACCCCCCTCTCACCCCCAAAAGGGCCCATAACCATACCAGAAGAATGTAGAGTCCCTGAAAAGAAGACACTCGGGTTAAAACAGCCCTCTCCAAAGCCAAAAACACAGCATCAATGGGATTGGACGGTGTCCCAGGCTGTGTCCTACACGAGCTCAAAGACGAACTAACCCCTCACCTAAACACACTGTTCAAACTCAGCATCTCCAAACGCTACATACCCATAGAGTTGCCCACAGCAATGGTTATTCCGCTCCACAAAGGTGGAGCCACAACAGACCTCAGGAACTATCGTCCTATAAGCCTGACTAGCTTGGTCTGCAAAGCTATGGAGCACATCATCATGGAACTCATTAACAGAGACATTGGGAACCTCCAAACTCTAGACCCTACCCAGTTCGGCTTTGTTAAGGGCAGATCATGCCTCCTAAACCTGGTGGACTTCTTTGAGACAGTTACCAAGGCTATAGATGAGGGAAAGGTGGTACACACAGCCTACCTAGACCTCGCTAAGGCCTTCGACACCATTCCCCATTTTGGTATTGTAGCCAAGCTCATCAGCCTGAACATAAACCCCTATGTCACAAGATGCGTTGCCAACTGGCTCACGGACAGAACCCACATTGAGAGAGCTGCAGAAGCTAGGTCCGACTCTAAACTGGTTAGAAGTGGCATTCACCAGGGCTCAGTCCTAGGACCTCTCCTGTTCGGCATATACTCCTCAGAGGTACAGGCAAGCAAAGGAGGACTATGGCCGACCAAGTTCGCAGACGACTTCAAACTAGGGGCTATAACTGACTCTCCGGCTGACACAGACATCCTCCAAAAGGGTATCACTGAGACAGATACCTGGTGTCAATATCATGGCCTCAAGCTAAATGCCAAAAAGCACATAGTTATCCCCTTTGGAAAAAACAAAGTACCCACAAACTACAACATAGGTGGTAGTCCCCTAAATATGGAAGACATAATAAGGGATCTGGGGAACCAAGTAGATAGTAATCTCACCAAAGTGATTAGAAAATCCTTATATGTAGCCCACCTAATCACAAAAGGGTTCGCATCCAGATCAAAGAGGTCACTGTGCCCCTCTACTTATCACTCATCAGACCCATCATAGAGTACAACGCCCCATTTCGGATGTACCTTACAAGACACCTGCAACAGCTGGAAAGACCACAGAAGTACCTCACCAAGAGGATCACTGGCCTCAAACAGATGCCCTATGCAGCTCGACTGAAGAAACTCCAGCTGTACTACTCAAAGGTGATCTCTGCCTAACATACAAGGCCATGTCCAACCCAGAATTGATGGACATGCTCCACCTAAAGAAAACCACCTAACATACAAGGCCATGTCCAACCCAGAATTGATGGACATGCTCCACCTAAAGAAAACCTTATCCCCTCAAGCCACACACTTTAAAGATCTAAACCTCACCACAACAATAAATAGGACATGCTGGATGGATAGAATCATGTACCAGAGACCTCAATCTACATTAGGCAGAGCTCCTCGCTAACACTCTTCAAAAGAAACATTGATGAGTGGATGGGAAACAGAAAGTTTACCTTGGGGATAACTTCAGTGGCTGTGCTGGACAGAAGCACAGGTAACTAATCTAAGGGGGCGGCAAAAGCCAACACATTCTGGCTAGGCTTATAAATGCCTTGGGGCAGATAGCCTAGTACCAACCTATGAACCTATCTGGATGTCCTAGTCACCAGGAATGATGATCACACTCTAGAAATGGAGGTTTACCAGAAATACCCACAATATAACTCTCTTCTCCATGCCTCCAGTTTTCACCCACCACACATCTCTAGGAATATTCCAAAATCCCAGTTCCTAAGGATGAAATGTATTTGCTCACATCCGAAAACATACAAACATTTTAAGGATGATTTAACAGCAAGGTTCAAGGATAGGGGATACAAAATGAGCAATATTCTTAATGCCAGCAATTGGGTATCCACACTCAACAGGAATGATCTTTTGAGATATAAAGAGAAAGAAAACAGGAAATCTATCACCTATCTGCTTAGTAACTACATATGGGAGAAACACTGACTTGTTACTAAACAGTGTCCAAAGGCACTGGAATATTCTCCTAGCAGATGCGGATCTATCAACATTCTTACATGACAGATGCCTTTTTTCACTTCGGAGAGGCAAGAATTTAGCATCACATCTTAGCCATTACAAACATAGCTCCAGCCACAAATTCAATTTTACTCAAAAAAACCTGATGGATGATTTACTTGTGGGATGCGTCCCTTGTGGTAATTGTACCCATTGCAAGAATGTCATCAAATCCAAAGAATTCACTAGCAACAATACTGGGAATGTATATGATATTGGGTTTTTTGCAAACTGCAGTATGGACTGGGTCATCTACCTCACAACATGCACTTGTTCTGCTTTTTACATAGGCCAAACCTCCAGGCACTTAAGATTACACATATCAGAACACCTTAGTGATACGAGAACCAAAAAGATGAGCAATGCTCTTTATAAACATTCTATGGTACATAGGAATGCTTTCTTCAGGTTCATTGTGATTGATAAAATTATGGGCAATAGGATGAATAAAGCCTGTTGGCATACTATAGTAAATACTCAAAAAAAGAAATGGATCATCAAATTAGGTGGATTATTCCCACCAGGTCTTAATGAGCATTTGTGAATAACCAATGAACTCTTATTTTATTCATGTGTCTACTATAAAATGGAGCAATGAATGTTTTTTGGTTTAACACTGATGAAGGCTATGTTTATTTATTAGCCAAGTGACTTAAATTAATATTAAACCAGTTTGCCATAGTTTGCTGGCTCCACCTGTTTTATTACTGAGTTTTTTGATACACCAGTAAGGCTTGACAATTCTTTTACCATCTCATCTGACGTCACTACATTTTCTTTAGCAAGCTACAATGACTAAAAGCAACAAGTTCCCTATATTTTATTATCTTTGAGATCTACAGCCTGGAATTTCTGAAGGTTGGCTCCTATGGTTTGACAGCTTGGTGCTGAATTCATATAACCTAACACGGACATTTTTAGATTTAATTGACATGGGCCAAAGTGTTACTCTAAAGCATTTGAGCAGAGCTTTACTCCTTAAATACATTTTGCTTTACATTTTAATTCAGATATCAAGCATTCTTCTAGTATGCATTAATCCTGAACCTGTGCACCTTTTCTCCTGCTTATTTCTACAGGGTGATTGCAATAGAGCTAGTGCTTCTACAACAGAAATCAGGAGACGAAACATGCCCTGTTGTCTGCTTACTTTCTATTATCACCCTTCTTGAGCAGTATAACAGCCCATTTATGCTACCCTTCCACTTCCAATCAGCTTCTCAAGTTTTGTTGTCACCAGTGATTCAGCAGCTTTAAGATTACAAGCTATAACAACCACCTATATGCCTAAAATGACAATGCTCCTTGTTAATTTGACTTTGCTTTCCCTTTAGGAAAAACTCAGTTTCCACTAATTACCGCATTGATGGGAGCCCACTGAACACTGAAGGCATTATAGGAGATCTGGGGACACAGGTTGACAGCAACTTATCCTTCGACTACCACATTGCCACTGTGGTCAGAAAGTCCTTCTGTGTGGCACATCTCATTACCAAGAGTTTTGCATCCAGGAAGAAAGAGGTCATCATCTCTCTCTCTACTCTTCCCTCATTAGGACACTCATTTGCATGTACCTCACTAGACACATGCAACAGCTAGAAAGGCCACAAAATTACCCAACGAAGAGGATCCTAGGTCTTAAACACATGTCCTACATGGACAGAACCAAAAAACTCCAGCTATTCTCTGTCTCATATAATCTACTAAGAGGCGATCTCTACTTGACTTACAAACCATGTCTGAAATAGCTCTGTTAGAAATGTTACATCTAAAGAAATCCCAATCCCTCCACACCACATTTTCCATTGGCCTCAATCTCATTACCACAATCAACAGAACATGCTGGAGGGACAGGTTCATAAACCCAGAGACAGCCCATGCTCTGGAACAGACTTGCCATACACATCAAGCAGAGCACCTCACTGGCCCTCTTCAAGACAAATCTTGCTGAGTGGATGTGAAATAGAAAGTTCACCCCGGGGATCACTCCAGTGGCTCTACTTGATGGAGGCACTGGGAATGAATGTCGGGCGGCACAATGCCAGAGTACTTCTACGGCTAGGCGTCTAAAGGCTCTAGGGCCATTAGCCTAGTAGATACCTATGAACCTATAGAAAGAGCACACCACTGCTTGGTTCTTCTGCTCAGGCACAAATTTTATCAACAATTCTCATCGTGGCTTAACCATGACTCCTAATGGCATATCCCATGTAACCTTAAACCAAACTCTAAGGATATAACATTACTACAGGCTCAAACAAACCAAAGAGGAAAAATCTGACCACTCCTGTGACTCAAACTCAGTATGAGCACAGACATTCACGGTACATAGAGGTTAATTTACTCTGGGCGAGATTCAAATTCCATAATTCAGGAAACAATTAATCTCAATCTTAACCATGCAAAGTCTCCTCAGAGTTGGGTCCAACCACATGTTATGATGTGGACTGGGCTTTTCCAGCTGCTCTCAGAATTGTTGAACACTAGGAGAGCGATGTATACAACAAATATACACAATTGCTGCATTCTTTTCTCAGCATACATGGACCAGACATTCAACACATTTCAGAAACTTGGCCAAAACCATCTATCTATGACAGAAAGGTTCCTAAGACAGAAGCCATCATTTTTAGCAGGACAGCATAGAAAGAAATACAAAAGAGTTGCCTTTTCCACAAAGAAATCCATAAGCTGAACTCTATTCTGAAAAGCTACTACAAGAGGATGGAATAAATCCCAACACCACTAAAAGACTAGTAGGATGACACAGATTCATGAGGTTAATGAAATTCACACATACAGTAAACAGCACAAGTTTGTACTCATGGTCAGTTTTTTCTCAAATAGTAAAGACCGCCTCCTCTCTTGCAAGAAGAGCCCAAGAATGTGTGAAAATACTGTATATTCAAAAAATTAAGTTTATAAAAATGAAGTTTATGGGGAATGAGTCTAAAGAAAGAATGATAACATCCTATGCTTGAGTGTATATGATTGCAAATAAACAGTAAGACAAAAATGTGAAAAGCCAAATCTTGATTATTTCAAGTATGCATACACATTGATATCCTGTATTCAGAAAGTAGTAGTCTCTACTAATTTTCTTGTGTTTGTAACCCTCAATGTCCTTCTGGATGCAGACATACTGATCAGAGCTTGCTTTCTTCTAAAGCTAAATCTTTTCCATAGTGCAATACGGCGGCCACGGTGGTGCAGCGGTTAGCCTCACAGCAAGAGGTTCTCTGGTTCAATTCTCAGCTGGGGTGCCTTCTGTGCAGAGTCTGCATGTCCTCCCTGTGGTCACGTGGGTTTCCTCTGGGTGGTCCGGTTACCTCCCACATCCCAAAGACATGCTGTAGGTGAAATGGACACTCTAATTTGGCCCTAGGTGTGAGTGTGTGCGTGCCTTCTGTGGAAGGTTGGGTGGCGGGCTGGCAACTCAACACCGAAAAACCCCACTGCCAATCATGAGCGGACAGGTGATCCGCTGTGGCAACCCCTAACCGGGAAAAAGAAGAACAGCAACAACACTTGTTGAGATTAAACTGCCCATGGCTGGAATGTCACATCTCAGTTCCATTCATTTAGAATGCAAGAACAGAGAAGCACTGCTAATTCTGAGAGGCCTTGGTACTAATATCACTTACTGTTCTGCAGTGCCTCTTATAATGTTTTCCGACTGATGTGTTACACATTCTATGAAAACAGCATAGAGAAATATCAACTCATTGCTGAGGTAACAGACTTGAACTGCGGTGGTGGTGCTGCGGTAGCATTGTCACCTCACAGTAAGACGTCCTGTTCAATTCTCAGCTAGAGCATCTTTTGTGTGGAGACATGCGTGAACGGGCATACCTTCGTTGAAGGTTGTGCGTCAGTGCCAGCAACTCAGCACGTAAAAATCTACTGCCAATCATTAGCAGACCGGAGTTCCACTGTGGCGACCCCTAACCGGGAAAAGCCGAAAGACACAACTGCTTTTGTGTGCTTCAGTTCCTTCTTAAATTACTCCTCCCATATTCCCCTCCCTCAGTAAGCCCAGTATCACATTTCCTGCCCTGCAAGGTTTAGTTAGTCACCTATGCATTACAAAACATCAGGCATAAATGTTTGTGTGGTGTGCCAGTAAGTGTTCCCACATTTCACTTCTTATTCATGTCATCTGAACAGCACTTTCACAGTAAACAATGTTACAAAATGATTGGTTCAATCCTTAAAGGGACAATCCCAGCATTTAAAATTAGGGTCTGAGTTAAACTGACAGAAGTCATGCCCACTTCGACACGTCACTTTCATTCCCACCCGCAGTGTCATTTTACTTTTAAATATCTTATAAATCCACAGTTCCAGTCTTGTTTCAGCTCCCCGGATAAAATAATCTTTGGATTTTTATTCCTGTCTGACTTGCAATGGATTGGGGAACTATGCCCCCAGCTCCTGGCTCATATTTAAAGTAAAGAAAGCTGTGCTGGGGAAAAGGGACATCAGTGTATACTAATTTTTAATTTTTGCATCACTTTTGCATCTACAGCTGTATAAGCAGCCTGCTCATAAAAACTAGTGCATTTGTCTGTCGGTATTCAGAAATCAGCACATATCAAACTAGAAGCTGAAAAACGAACAGAAGAGTGTGTCTACTAATGCTCTCCAACCTTCTGTCACACACTTGCCTTCTATGGAATTACTAGCAGGTCAAAAGTCACTACACCAGGCTAGTACTCAAAAATCAGAATACAGTAAAATAAGAAAGAAAAAGAACTATGGTTTCCACTGCTGTTTGCCTGAGTCAGATGCTTTCGATAGGTAGAAGCTACTTCATAAAATTGTTGTAGGTGGCCAGGATTCACAACCACCACAGAATAAAATATGAAATGAAAGAAACAAAAAACTCTTGTTTACTAATGTTGCCTACATGTTTACGAAGCCTTGCACTACTGACATGCTTTCTAGAGCAGCAGCAGCAGTCAAGTCATAAAATGCCTGAAAGGCTACTTTTCTCAATTGGTAAAATGCACAGATTAAACTAATGAATGGCTAACAGGGACAGTTGTTGTCAGTACAACTGCAATTTGAGATGGAATTTGGCTAACATCTTCAGGCACTCTTCCCCCACCCCACTCAGCTAAAGTTGAACATGTTCAGAAAGGCAAACCTGAAATGTAAACAAAGGCTGAATCAAAACAAAAAAATCCCTGGGACTGTCCCTTTAACATGCAGGAGTCCTATGTACTCCAGAAACTGTACTTTGCTCTGTTTATTAGAATTCATATTTGCTACTCACAGTTGTTGAGATGTCTGAAAGCAAATGCTCTTATCATCCAGCAAATAATAGTCTTACATCAGACAGATCATTATATAATAATGCAGTTGTCAATCTTGTTACCTCTCAGACGAGACACTGATGTTGCCTTCTACTTATCCTTACTGCTGTTTCAATATGCATGTTGTTTGTCTCTTCGGCTTTTCCCGGTTAGGGGTCGCCACAGCGGAACTCCAGTCCGCTAATGATTGGCAGTAGATTTTTATGGTGCCGAGTTGCCAGCCTGACGCCCAACCTTCAGCGAAGGCACACCCATAAATTTCCATTGCACATTTTCTGATGTCACTCAATGTATTCCTCTGTAAGTGTAATATAATACACACTATCACTGCCCCTAGCAATGTGTACACTTTTCTGTCCGCACTGATGTCAATACTACTTTCCAGTCTACACTGCTACATCCTTCTCTATTCACTCCTACCCAAGTATTTTGGCAGTTCATTGAGAAATACAAATAAGTGACTGTCGTATGCTTTGAGTTTTATACAGGTTATTTTTACCCAATCTGCAGATGACCTAGCAACGGTTTTAGTAGATCTTGTTGCAACTGTATTAAAATTTTCCCTCAATGAATACTACAATTATTGCAAAGTGCTCCTAATTCTCCCACTCAAAGCTGTGCTCATTTTCAAATTTTAGTTTGTTACTATTTGTAAGTCAGACACAGTAGCCAAGTCAGTTGTCAAGTTGTAACCACACACACCTGCAGCAGAAAAACACACTGCTGACATCAGCTGGCAAACACATAGGCATCAGGCAGGTGACCCTGTGCCTGTGTTCATGGGTTTGTAATCTACATGTATGTCTCAGGTTATTTCTGCCCACATGGAGTACAACAAAATCATACTCGTACCTGTGGTGCAATGATTTGAGTGTGTGTGTAACTTGAAGGAACGCGGCTCCAGATTAGCAACTGACCATAATCGTCTCCTTTTCCAGTCTGGTGAGTGGGGCATCTGTGTGTCAAACAATGGGCTCTCCTATTGCAAGAATCCTGGATAAACTGTTTGCTTGCCTTATGGGCTTTGTTTTTGGAGCTCCACTGGGTGTAGGCTTATGAGTGGTGTTTGTTGTTGCTTCTGGTGTACGGTTTAGAGACTACAGAGTTTAGGCATTGCTGTTTGCAAGTTTAGAAGGTCTTTGAGGTTTGGGGAGACTGCTTTTTACTGCCTCAGCATAAGAGGGTCAATGTGTGTGGTCACTATGTGTGGTGGATGTAGTGTGTGTGTGAGTTTTTGACAACCATGTTCGTATGAAAAAAATTTTGCCTCCAAAGAAACTGTGTATGTACACCTCTTGCAGACTGTATTGGTTTCTTTAAGGATTAAAAGTTTGTCAGTGAACAGGAGACAACTGCTGCATTGTCTCAGGATACCCATATCTACCAAGCTGGCTATGGAAACATTTGGAACTTGTACATCCATACAGTTTGGACCTGTATTAGGGTTTGAGGACTGGGTTTTACAACGGTCTCCTAGGGAGGTCTCTAGGGTTAGGGACTAGAGTTAAACAGTGCTAGGATATGATATTAGGCTATCTGATGTGCAAGCCATCTGCTCTGATTTTAACTTTGTGCAGTGCGTCACTAAATTGCAGGTTACAGTCCTAGTACTAGTTTTATAGGTAAACTTCTATATTTTCTAACTCAGATCAGGCCACCACCTACTACCACTAGATCGAACATCAAAGTACTTTTAATGTAAAAGCACAAAAAAGACTGATTGAGAGTGCATGACCACAGAACAACTTTATCAAACTTGCTAGACAAAGTGATTTCAAGTCAATCAAACCAGCAACAAGACAGTTTGAGCAAATGCAGTAACTGCAGCATTAAATACAAATAAATGCTCAAATAAAACAATAAATGAGTAGTCAATCACTAAAATAGCTTCTGTAAGTGTGATTTTTTTTTTTTTAAATACAAGTACTTAGCTTGTGCCTGGATGGCATGCAATGCAAGGAAATCACTTCAGAGGCACAGAGAAGGTGCCAAGCATTGCTGAGCTCTGCAGGAATCAGCACAGAGCTTCGCAAATACCCCAAATTTATGCAGGCACTTAAAACAAAGGAAACTGTGTAGAGTACCTTTAGCAAGGCCACAATTGCAGGAATGACAACAATTAAGTACCAACAGAAAAACAAAGTATAAAATTACACAGTAACATTGCCAGTAAAGCTTCTCAAAAGTGTAGTTTTCAGCAAACAGTACAATATCAGGATACTTGAAATGATTTAAAGTGCAAAAACTGGCAAATAAAGCAGTTAACTGAAGTGCAAAACAGTATGGTAAATCTCTAATTGCCAAGAATGGCACAAGATTTATTCAGGACCCTCTCAAGAGTGTGGCAAGGATACCACACAGATGGGAGCTGTGTGAAAATTATGATTTGCAGTAAGGGAGATTAGCTAATGAGCAATTCTTAGTTGTTTGCTCAAGAGGCTCTAATTATTATGGATCTACATTAAACAATGGGTAGGAAAAGTACTTAGTTTAAAAAACTGATAATAGCAATCGAAGGGGGAGGGAGGGACTTCGGTAGTCAGTCGGTATTACCACAAGGGGTTAAAGTTAGAGACACTGGCTTTTAAAACAACAGCAACAAAAGGGTGAGAAGGTTGGAGGAAAAGTCAAGCTGATGTAAGACAGACAGACAGACAAATCAGACACTACAGCTTGTCATCCACAGTATTCCAGGTCAGCATGTGAACCGAAATGGCCAAGACAATATCTGTATCAGGGATAAACAGACTTAAATAAACACCCGGACAGCAATGCAATCAGTAAATGGGACTGCTGGGAATATTTCCACTCAATGGAATATTCTCACAACAGTTAGCTAGATAAAAGGGTCTTACTGTTAATTAATTTTGTGTAGAAGAAAGCAGTCTAAAAGCAGCAAACCAGGAAGTTAAATTAGTTCCTTACCTGAAGGAAGAACCTAGGCACATGGAATGTGAGAGCCCAGTGTGAATTAACCTATACCCGCTTCTATACCTGAAAGATGGACCTGAGACAGGCCTTCAGCCTTTGACTTTCTTATTTTTATATGACCACCTGTATCCTGAATGGGATTTATGGATTAAAGTAGTAACAGCAGGTACTGTGTTTGCTTTGTTTCAAACTGTAAGACAATACTGCAATTATTTTGTTTTATTTCAAACTGGATGGCAAGACAGCAGTTATTTTATTTTGCTGAACTATGTGGAATTGTGTAATTATTTAATAAATCTGTGATTTATATGACTCCTGCCTCCAGCCTCTCTCTCTCTCTCTCTATATATATATATATATATATATATGTGTGTGTGTGTGTGTGTGTGTGTGTATACATGTATATGTATATATATATATATATATATATATATATATATATATATATATATATATATATATATATATATATATGTTATTGACGGACTCTCAGCATTGCTTCAGACCACACCATAGTACCACCACAGCTCTCCTTCCTTTCACTGATGTCATTAACCACAATCGTAATAATAAACTTTCCTCTGCAATTTTTCTAGATCTCTCTACGGCCTTTGATATGGTTGACCATCAACTTCTCCTTCACACTCTGAAAGCCAGGTCCTTAGATTCCCACTCTCTACAATGGTTCCATTCCTACCTTACTGGCAGACAACAAGCAGTCCTGTGGCAGGACAAACTATCCACCTGCCTTCCCATCACTCTAGGAGTCCCCTCAGGGCTCTATACTAGGACCCCTACTTTTCTCCATATTTATAAATGACCTCCAATCCATTATCCCAAATGCCATCTGCATTCAATATGCAGAGGATTCCATGTTGATCTGCTCGGCCAACTCTCCAACAAACTTACTGTCACTAACCCAGAACACTTTCATTGTAGTTGAAAATTGGCTAGCCAATCACCTACTGATCCTGAATCCAAATAAAACTAAACTGCTTCTTTTCTCCCCTACCTGCAGGTCCTCCCCCCATTCAAGACCATAAACTCTAAAAATGGCACCATCATCTCTCCTGAAGTCCAAACCAAGTTCCTAGGAGTTACAGTAGACAATAACCTCAAATTTGACATCCACATAAATTACACTATCAAAACCATTAACAAAAAACTAGGCACCCTTTACAAGGTCAAACCTTTCCTTACACCTCTTGCTTGTACTGCCACCGCCCATTCCCACCTACTCTCTACCCTTCTCTATGCATCACCTCTTTTCACCAACTTGAACAAAACTGACCTTAACAAACTATCCAGCTGTTACAACCACATCGTCAGATCTGCTACTGGCACTGCATTCAGGACACATCACTGTCACAATCTAAAGATGTTAGGGTGGCTAGAACTAACTACTCTTCTGCAGTTTAACCAGCTCATAGTAGCCCACAAAATCCTCTGCTAACCTGATAACACACCTGCTCTTAAAAATATTATCTGCCCCCCATAGTCCCGTTAGGCCATTACGCTCATCTAACAGACTACTTGTGCACATCCTCAAAGCTAACACCTCAGCGGGGGATGCTCTGTTTACCAACTCTGTTGGCAAAATATGGAACCTTCTTCCTGCAGTCATTACGCAAGAAACCTCTCTACCTCTATTCAAAAAAAACCTCAAAGAACATTTTAAATCACACTGGTTATGTCCTTGCCCTACCCCTGACTAGAACCATCTCAGGAACTTTTATTAGTTATCTACAGTGTACATAGCTATGTATGTAAACTTTTTTTTACAACATGAATGTTCTTTATGTACTGCTTGCCCTGTCAATTTATGTATCATATGAGTAATAAGTCTTTGCTGTTACTCTGAGTGCTTTTATATGGTGCTTTTCTCCCGGGCCTCCACTGAAATTTTTTTCCAGGATAGTCCATTGGGCTACAAGGAACCCATTTTCAATCCAGTCCTGGGGAGGAAAGCTCCAGAGAAATACAAATACATAGTACAGAAAGAGCCCAACTCCATAATATGCATTTCAATTAAATGTTAAATACATATTTTGTATAGTACAAACCCATATTGCACAATTCAAATAGATGTTACATAATACAGAAATAAAAAAAAAAAGATTTTCATTAGGAAAATTACATCAGGTTAATTCAGTAAGTAGTAGTTTTTTTGGGGGGAATTATAATGAGGAAATTTTTTAGTCATTGGTCGAATATGTCCCAAGGGATATAAAACTTTAGGAGGTAGTGACTGGAAACAAAGTTTGGAAAGTTAGGAAGAAAGTATGGTAGAATTAGGTTGGATGAGAGCAAGAACATTTCCATTGTGAAGTAAGGTGCGAGTGCAGTGAGGTTTTAAACAAGGAGAGACTGCTGGTGGTGTGGATGGGAGAAGGGAGAGAGTTTCAGAGGCATACAAGAGAGAAGGACATCAATTGATTCCCAGCAGGATGTGTTGGTTTATGCAATTTAATTAGCTTTTGGGAACTGGATCTTAGGAGTCTACCTGGTTTATGCATTTCAAAGGTATTTGCTAGGGAGGGGTAGAGAGGTAGGTTATGAATGAGTCTGTGTGCTTGGATGAGCTGGGTATGTGTAAGGAAGTTTTGGTAATTCTAGCCAACTTAATTGGTGAAGGGAATTCCAGTGGTGAGAAGAGGCTCTATATGACCTGCCACAAATTTGGATATTTTGTTATAACAAGATGAGAGTTTTGTTTTAAGGAAAGACTCTAGGCTAGTTAGGATAGATGCACCACATAAAAGGGATGTGATGAGGTATGTATTAGCTAATGTAATCCTGGTGGTGGGAGAGATAAAGCGACTGTGGCGGTGAAAGCATACCTAATTTTTTATGTTTTTTTTTTATATTTCCTTGTAGATGCTTATCAAATTTTAGTTGATTGTCAATGATAATTCCTAGTAATTCTGTGTCAGAGACTAGTTCTAGGGGGATATTATTATTGCTAGTAGTTATGAAGGATTGTTTGTCTAGGGAAAAGGTTTTGGATGCATTGAATACCATAAGTTTCGTTTTGGTTGCATTAAGGGCTAGATGGTTGTCGAGCATCCACTGTTCAGTGGAAGAGAAGGTGGCTTGTGTTAGATTGTTAAGAGATGTGATGGAAGGGGAGGAACAGATTATACTAGAATCATCGGCATATTGGATGAGACTGGAGTTAGGAATGGCTTGGAAGAAAACATTTATGAATATGTTGAATAGTAGGGGGCCTAGAATGGAACCTTGGGGGATGCCTGTGGATGTATTAAGGAAGGATGAGGTAGCTTTTTTCCATTTAGCTGCTTGTTGCCTGTTTGTTAGATAGCTTGAGAACCACTGGGTAGAGGAAGGGGATAGGTTATGTTTAGAGAGTTTGGTAAGAAGGAGGTTTTGGGAAATAGTGTCAAATGCCTTAGAGAGGTCGAGGAAAAGAGTGGATACAAAGTGGCCAGAGTCACAGGCTTTGTTGATTGTTTCTAGGAAGGAGAGGAGGGCAGTGGAGGTGCTATGACCTGGTCTAAAGCCATGTTGTGTGGGGGTAAGAAGCTGATTATTGATGAGGCAGGGTAAGAGTTGTTGGTGTACACACTTTTCAAGTAGCTTAGAAACAGGGGATAGGATGGCGATAGGGCGAAAGTTTGGATGTCATTATTACTGCCCCTTATATGGAGAGGAATAATAAAGGCCTTCTTCCAGATCTGGGGGACCTGGCTTTCTGAGCTAGACTGATTATTTAGTATGCTGATAGGGAGAGCAATGGCTTCTGTGGTTACTTTTAGGAAGTAGGAGGGAATTTCTTCAGGGGCACTGGAACCAGGTTTTAATTTTAGGAGAAGTTTTTTTATGGTGGATATAGAGATGGGCATGATAGAGAAAGGAGGAGGTTGGGGGCAAAGGATGCTAGGGGAGGAAGGAATGGGAGCACACTGAGGAGAGGTTGTAGAGGTGTTGGTGAAGGATGATGTTAACTTGCTTATGGACTCTATGAAGAAAGTGTAAAATTGGGTGGCCAAGTCCATGTCAGAGGCATCTAGGTTGGGGCAAGGGTTTGAATTTACTTAAATTTATTTGAATTTGAATCCTGGTTAATATACCTTAGGTTTTTGGATGACCTTTTTATACTATGGAAGGGAGGTGAGATAACACACAAAATTCTTAGATTTCCTTAATGGAATTTGTGAATACTTCAAATTTACTGGTAACAGTGGGGATTTTCACATTAACTATTTGGATGTCAAATTGAGTAAAGATGTTAGTTCTAATTGTTTTCAATCTTGTGTGTACAGAAAACCGACGTTTTCAAACAACTACTTAGAGTTTACAAGCAGTCACCCCCTTTTTGTGAAAAGGAACATAGTAAAGGGTCAGATGGTCCGAGCTGTTAGAATGTGTTCCAATCTCGGCCTGGCAAAATCTGAAATAGAACGTTTGGTTAGTATGTTTGTAGCTAGGGGATACCCATTGGAATTTGTAAATGGTATCAGTGACCGAGTTATTAGTGAATGGGGTTTAAGATTTAAACCACTGCTCGGTGTTACTGAGGTTAATGTTGACCAAGTCCAAGGGTATGGTAGGGACTTTTCACACTCCATGGTGTTAACGCATGGGGAAACTTCGTTTGGAGTTAAAAATATTATTAAAAACAATTGGGCCATGTTTAAAGGGAACCTGGAACCTTTGACTGTTATAGGTAGGGACCCTATTTTTACATACAGGATTAATAGAAACCTAAAAAGTTTATTGGAAAACCAAGTTCCAGTCAAAAAAGGAAACACAAAAGGGACAACAAAATGTGGGGCTTGTGATTACTGTAAATATATAGTAGGTACCCCTATGGTCCATTTGGGACCCCACAACATCGAAGTTAAATTTAGGGCAGGTACATGTTTAACAACTGGTTTGGTGTACCTTGCTACATGTCAACTTTGTGGTTATTTTTATGTAGAGAAGACTGAAAGGAGGTTGAACAGGAGAATTTATGAGCATTTATACAGTATCACAAAGAAAGATGAAAATAATGCATTATTTAAACATGTTAAAATGAATCCCGATCACTCCTTTCATTTTGGTATTTTAGAGGTAGTCAGCAAAGATATTGGGGGGTGACTGAACTAATAAACTGCTTAGAGCTGAAAGGCAGTTTAGACTGAACGCCACTGTAGCCCCAGGTATCAACGATCAACATTAGTATTAGACCTGAATTAAAGTATAGGGCATCCAGACTTTAATTTATTCTGGTTCTGGCTTTTAACTTTTTTTTTACAATTTTTTAAAATATTTTGTTTGTATGCAGTATAATTTATTGTGATAAGATGTTCTGTTTAACAACTAGATTTGCTAGCATTAGCTATTTTGGAGTGCTAGGATGTTAGCAATAGGTTTCTATGTAAAATGGGTAGTCTCACTTTAAGAACTTTTTTACTGTAATCAATGAGGATTAGTGTATGTATATAAGTGATAAATTACTTTTCTCATTGTTCTGGTGAAGTCTTATGATGAAAGCGCTTGACCTTTTTTATCTTGAGTGTTTTTTACTGTGCCTTTGGGCTTTTGTGACAACTTGTACTGTGTGTTTTTACACATTAAACGTTGGATTCTCTACATTGGTCGTAGGATTATTGACTACAAAGAGTGGTACATTTAATTTTATTGGTGGCATTTTACCACTCTAACACCATTTTTCGTTTTTTGGGGCAAGGGTTTTCTTTTTTTCCCCGGGTTGAGGAGAGATGAGATTCCTTTCCAAAATAGTTTGGGATTGGTGGTGTGGTTGGTTTGGAGATTAGAGAAATAGGCTTTGCGGTCCAAAGTAATACTTTTTTTTACTTTATTTCGTATTGTTTTATATTTGTTTAGGGCGATAGTGGTTTTATTTTTATGGTAACATTTCCAGGCTTTGTCATGGAGTCGTATAGTAACTAACATGTTTTTGGTTAACCAGGGTACAGGGTTACTTTCTATACGTTTTTGTTTTTAGAGGGGCAAAGGAGTTGAGCAGGTTTGTGAAAGTAGAGTTAAAGTAGGATACAGCATTATCTAGGGAAAGAGTTTTTAATGGGTTCCAGTTTGTGCTTTTTAGTGCATTTGAGAAGGTTTCAGCATTGAAGTTCTTTAGGCAACGAGTGGAAATATAGGTGTGAGTTAGTTGTATAGAAGAGGGGAGATGGTGGGCAAAAGTGGGAAAATGGTCAGCTAGTGGGTCTAGGAGAATACCATTATCAGAGCTATAGTGAGGATGGGATACTAGAATCCAGTCTATTGTAGTTTCAGTGATGGAGTTCTTGGAAGGCCTGGTAGTGGAATTGATTAGTTGTATAATGTTATACAAGTTAATATTGAGTGAGTTAGTGGGAGACTGGATTGTGGCCCAGTATATGTTCATGTCCCCCAGCATTATGGTTTCATGAGTAATGTTGGTAGAGACCCAGGAGAGAATATCTTCAAGGGATGAGATATTGTTGCCAGGGGGAATATAGAGGGAGAGAACAAATATGAGTTTATGCTTGTTTAGGTGGAGTAGGGCTGGTATTATTTCTGCCTTGCCAAATTTGGGAAAGGTTTTGGTATAGGGGTGATTAAGAGGGATGCTGAGTAAAGGAGTGCTGCACCACCTCCCTTTTTTGTGTTCTGTCATTCCTTAACACGCGGTAGTTGGGAGGAGTTATTTCAGAATCTTGTATATGGGGCTTAAGCCAGGTTTCTGAGATGGAGAGAATATCGGGCTGGTTATGTAGAAGCCAGGCATCAAGGTTTGGAATTATGTTACATAGGCTCTGAGCATTTAGAGCTGAGAAGTGGAGGGGTTGCCTGTTGCTTGGGGGGGGGGGTTGAGGGCTGGATTCAGTGTAGTAGAGGGGTCTGAGTTTGGGTGGATGTCCCCGGAGAGAAGGATAGAGATAAGAAGATGGATGAAGTATTTTGTTTGTTTGGGGTGTAGTATACAGGTAGAGTTTTGTGGACATTAGACTAGTGTAGTTAGGAACAGTGTTTTTAGAGTAAGGTAGGAGTCTGCAGGGGAAGAACACGCTAGTGTTGACGGGGTTAGAGACTGGGAAATACATAGATATACAGTGAATAGAAAAGTATATATAGATATACATATATATATATATATATATATATATATATATATATATATATATATATATGGGTCTACTTCACTTCACCGAAATCCCATTTCACTGACATTTATTACACTGAGACCAAATCACCTAAACTTCAGAACACTGACAATTAATTTCACTGAATCTCATCTCATCAACAGTTTAAAATCCTAAATTTCACAAGACTAAATGGAAAACCATACAGAAAAACTCACAAAACTAATGGCTACCTCTTTCCACAACTTAAAAACTACTTATATATATATATATATATATATATATATATATATATATATATCCTCAACAAAAAACAGACTATATAAAACCAAACTAAGTGGGGGGCTATGCACCCCACACCCCCAGTGTGGGGGGTTGTGCCCACTCACACCCCCCTAACTATATATACTAACTCCAGGTCGCACTACAGTGGGGAACAGGGCATATACCTTTTACTTGCCTCACAGTACTCTACACACTGCCACTTCAAGTCTATAGCTTACAATTCAGTGAAATGAGTTGTCACTGTTGTGAACTTTAGGTGATTTGGTCACAGTGAAATGAATGTCAGTAAAACAGGATTTCGGTGAAGGGAAGCAAACCCGTGTGTGTGTGTAGTGAACAATGGAATTGTGTGTGTGTGTAATTTATATATATATATATATATATATATATATATATATATACACAAAGAGAGAGAGAGAGAGAGAATGATGGAAATGCAAAGATACATAGATATACAGTGAACAAAAATGTATATATATATATATATATATATATATATATATATATATATATATATACATACAGAGAGAGATATGGATTTGTATCACTTTACTGAAAGACCATTTCACTGAAATCCATTTCACTAAGACCAAATCACCTAAAAGTTCATTTCACTGAAAGTTCATGTCACCTAATACTCTAAACCAAGTCACAGGTATATGTCCTTTTCTCCACTGTAGTGCGATCCTGGTGTTAGTATATACAGTTAAGGGGTGTGTGGGGGCACAACCCTCCACAATGAGGGGTGTGGGGAGCGTAGCCCCCAACTTAATTTGGTTTTCTGTTGTCTGGTTTTGTTTTACATTATTTGGTAAAACCAAACTAGTTGGGGGGGGGGTATGCCCCCAACACCCCCCAATGTGGGGGACTGTGCCCCCCACCCCCTCAACTATATATACTAACACCAAGATTGCACTACAGTATAGAAAAGGACATACACCTTTGACCTGACTTGGAGTACTACTTGCCAGTGAAATGAGTTGTAGGTGAAATGACCTTTAGGGGATTTTATATATGTGCAGCTGTCTCACATGTTTGTCAGCGTAAGGTCCAGTATGTTGGAGCTTCTAGTGGGTGTACTCACTATTTGGACAAGAATGTTTGTATTTACAAAGTTAACAAATCTTTGTGCACCTAGATTTGAGGCCATGTAGGATTCCCACTCTATACAGGGGTAAGTAACTCTCCCATGAGTAGGGTGCTAAGCTGGATGGTAAAAGTGTCTTCGGTATGTCCAATATGTATCGTGAGCTTCTTGGAAGATGGAGGGTGGCCTACTGCTGGCTAGGATATGGTACAGGATTCTGTATATGGTGATCTACACATGGAGAAACTCTAGCACATCATCCTGTTTGACCAGCCTAGAGGTATGCTTGTTACTGATGTGCATTGAGACTCTTCCACTTTTAGCCCTTGTCTGTGCAGCTACAGGTCTAAAACTGTGGAAGGCACTAAAACCTTGCACTGCTGGGGTACTCACTGCTTGGAGGGAGTACAGTTTTTTACTTAGGCACCTGACATTAAGTAGTAACACCTTGAGGTTCTGTTGAGTTCATTTTGTTATGTCGGTAGGTTTATCAATTTGTCGTTGCCTAAAAAATGCACTATAGGGTGGACAAAGCTGTACCCAGTATTGCAAAGCCTGGAGGGGAAAGGTCCAGACCATTCTTGGCAAAGCAACATGATCTGCTGACCATATCCCAAAGACATGCGTCTGCAGCAATTCTCCCAGAGCCACCGCTGAAAATGGTCTCTGCCCCAGTAGGAATTTTCTGGTAAACAAATGTTAAAAATAAATAAATATCCTCCCAAACTGACAAATACTGGATCCCATTTAAATGACTGATGTGTGTAAATGACACAGACCATTAACACAACAGACTTTCTCATATTAAAATCATCCTTCGCACATTATAATACACATGCATATACACATACATCTATATATATATATATATATATATATATATATATATATATATATATATATATATATATATATATATACACATCTATTTGGGTTAAAAATGTTAGACATCAATTTTCATTATATGTATGTGATTGTTAATGTTTACACATTTCAAGGCACTTTAAGGGGGCGTGGAGTTGGCTTCCCTATAAAATACGTGTATTCACGTTAGTCTGTACCTACTGATGACGCTCTTTGTAGCGAAACCGGTTTGGGGATAGTGCTTTTATTAAAAGCTTTCACTTGAAGCTGGTGCTGCCTGTGTCTCCCGTTATTTGTGCTGGATTCGTTTTTGGTGTTTGTATATTTAATCCGAGCACTTTACAGAGGATCGCGCAACTGGTATCTTGGTTTTGGTTATTTGGCAGTTTGCTGATCATCTACTAAAAGGATATAACGTGGATGGGTTATATCGTGGAACATTTTTTTAACTTTTGAGTAAGGAGGCGTATATAAGCAGCAGAGGGAATTCGCATGATCCAATATGGCGGAACATGATGATTTAAAGTGTTTTATGGATAACATTATGGCGGACAAAGACGACTGTTCTATTTTTGGACAAACAACTAATAAATCTTCTTGTAATCCATCTGCAAGCAATGGAGTGATGTCGGATGAAGGGGCTGATATGGTGGACTGCTTTAAACGTATGGGACAATTGTCTCGTAAGGTACGCTCTCTTGTTTGGCATAATAAATTGCTAAAGGCTTATTTACAAGCCAAAGTTATACCTCGGGGCTTACGTTTACATGTGGAGCCTGGGGTGGGCTCGGACAATCAGGCGTTTATGTCTAAATGGCGGGCAGTGCAGTTTACAGCCTCGAAAATGTTTGAGTTATTGATAGATTACTATGATGTACAGATTATTGAAAGTAATACAATGTTGAGGGCCTGCCAAGAGCGTATTTCTTCATTCTCAGATACCGGACAATACAAGGAACTGTATTCTCAGTTTAAAGGTGATATGGACAAACACGAGCGAGAATTGCAAGCTCGGAAGATGAAAAAATATGCCAGAGATCTAAATGACTATAAAAATAACTTGGTATACACTTGGAAACAACAGAAGAGAGGGGTACATTTTGAGTCAAAGAGAACAGGGACTATAAAACGTAAAAGGGGTAAACCCATTTTAAAAAATTCTCTGACTACTGAAATAACTGATTATTCATCTAGTTTTTCCAACACGGATACAGACAATGATACGGGGGATACAGAGCAGCATAGCTCACCAGCCAGTAAAAGGCCTAATACCCCTTTAGGCGTGGGGGTCGGAAACATCGTCATAAAAGATACAGAGCAGATGTTTCTGTCGAATCTGCAAGTGGAGAATGTGTAACTCCTATGGATCTAAATGGGGACATTGAAAGCTCTAATAACAATGTGAACAATCTTGTTGTTAACCTATCTAAATGTAATTTTGACGCAAGTCAAATTAAACTGCTCAACAAGGGGTTGGGCTATGTACCTTCATTTTATGTCTCCCATTTTGATATCATTAAAGATGTTAAGCAATTCACTAGAAGTTTAAATTTGAAGTATTATTTTTCACACCAGTGTCAGGATCAATGTCATGATATGGATGAGTCTTTTCGTTTTAAAAAATCTGATTTTCAACCTCCATACAATAGTGTTGTGAAGACTTTTGAAAATCTGGTGATGCAAGATTTACAAATAAATCGTTCATGTATATTTACTAACTATTCTAAAAATCTTTCTAAGGATGAATATGATGCTTTGCAAACTTTGATGAATAATAAAGACATTATCATAGTGGGGGCAGATATGGGGGGAGCTACGGTGATTTGGGATAAAATAGAATATATTCAGGAAGCCACTAGGCAGTTAAATGATTCTATCTCATACATCAAGCTACCCATGGACCCGACACTTGATTTTAAGAACACCATAGATAGGTTTCTTAATAGAGCTGTTAAGAGGGGTAGTATCACTGACAGTTTATACAAACAATTGAAAGTGGACTCACCTAGACATCAGTATTTTTATTTGGTCCCCAAGATCCATAAAACATTAGTACGTACACCAGGCAGGCCTACAGTAGCAGGTAGGGGCTCATTAACTGAGCCTCTTTCTGAATACTTGGAATTTAGATTAAAACCTCTTTTACATCACATTAGGGCACGTATCAACGATACCACTGAACTTTTATCACTGATGGATGATTTGCAAATACCAGTTGAAGCCCATTTGGGTACTCTAGATGTACAGTCCTTATACACCAGCATTCCCCACCAGGGTGGTATCAGGGCTGTACACTATTGGTTGACACAGGCTGGGAGTTATACCCGAGATGACATAGACTTTATTGTTAATATATTAACTTTGGTGTTGGAGCATAACGTCTTCAGGTTTCAGGATCAGTGGTATCTCCAAAGCAAGGGTACAGCAATGGGGGCAACTTTTGCCCCCACATATGCAGACCTTTTTATGGGCTTATTTGAAGCCCAATACATTTATCATGAAGGTTTTGCATTTAAGAAACAACTATTGATGTGGCGGAGATACCTAGACGACTGCTGGGTGATATGGAATGGCACAGTTAGTGAATGGGATGCCTTTGTTCAATATCTCAACCAGAATATGTTTGGGATACAGTTTACAGGCAAGATAGATTTGTTTAAGGTTGACTTCCTGGATGTACATGTCACCAAGACACTTGATGGTACTGTAGTTATCACATTACACAGGAAACCATTTTCAAAAAATTCTCTATTGCAGGCTAACAGTTGTCATCCACCACATATCATCAATAACATACCAACAGCTCAATTTCAGCGTATTAGACGGATTTGCTCGTCTAATGATTATTTTAAATTCAAGCAGCAGTTTTAAAGAAGAGGTTTCTGGATCGTGGTTATCATGCACCTATATTAAATAAAGCTTATTTAAAGGGCAAGGAGTTAGACAGAACTGAGCTATTACAACACAAAACTGCGGAGAATACTAACAAGACACCAGTAGTTAGATTTATTACTACCTATGGAAGTAATACATTTAAGATCAAGGAGATTATTTCCAAGTACTGGCACATTTTTACCAGTGACCCCTTCTTTTCGAGTATTATACCAAATAAATGCCAATTTGGCTATCGACGGGGTAAAACTCTGGGACAACATTTTTCAGGTTTCAAGAATAAAGTCACTACTTCTATAAATATGCCAGTAGGCCGTCCAGGATGTACCTTCTGTGGAAACTGTAGATATTGTAAATTGGTGTCGAGAACAACATCATTTACTTCAGTTAACACCAGTAGAGTCTATGACATTAGACATCATATTAAATGTACTAGTTCTTGGGTCATTTACATGGCGGTATGCCAATGTGGGGCATTTTATGTAGGGCAAACGTCATGTAGTTTCAAACAAAGAATTGCACTTCATATTAGTGATATTAAATGCAAACGTATATGTAGTGCTTTATATAAGCATACTATACAACATCAGGCTTCTCATTTTATTTTTGTGGGTATTGATACGTTAAAATCATGCGACATCAATGATTCTTTACGACATCAGTTACTTACTAACATGGAGCGTAGGTGGATTATCAATCTGGGGGCACTTTTTAAACCGGGGTCTTAATGACCATTGGTGACCTTGTTTGAGATTTATTTTGACAATGTATTTAACAGGTTATGGTACACGGGTATATACATTTGTGTGTATATGAATTAATAGGTGTGTTAATATGAGAATGTGTACTTAGTTGATGTTTGTACACGGTCATAAATATGTTTCCCTTGGCAATATGATTAGTAATAAGTATTTTTAGGTAATTTTTGTTTAGAAGGTATATTAGCATATTGACAGTCCAACTTTAGTAGTTTTTGTAGTGTTTATAACTATTTGGGTTAAAAATGTTAGACATCAATTTTCATTATATGTATGTGATTGTTAATGTTAATACATTTCAAGGCACTTTAAGGGGGCATGGAGTTGGCTTCCCTATAAAATACGTGTATTCACGTTAGTCTGTACCTACTGATGACGCTCTTTGTAGCGAAACCGGTTTGGGGATCGTGCTTTTATTAAAAGCTTTCACTTGAAGCTGGTGCTGCCTGTGTCTCTCGTTATTTGTGCTGGATTCGTTTTTGGTGTTTATATATATATATATATATATATATATATATATATATATATATACATACACATATATGTTGTGTGTGTGTATACATATACATATAGTTTACAATGGTATGTTTAAAACTGATCCAGTTGAACAATGACAAGACCGAAAAATTAACGCTGAAATCTTACAAGTAAGACCGGAATGTTGAAAATGGGAATGTCTATTCGGAATTTTCAACATTACAGTCTTCCTCTGGATGGACTCAGCTAACCTGTACTATTAAGCAGGGGGGCTTTGCCCCCCTGCACCCCACCATGTGGGAGCTTTGCAACCACACACTCCTAATTTAATATACCAACTCTGAGATCACACTACAATGAGGAAATGGGCTACTTCCCTGTTCCTCACTGTAACGCGACCTTCCTCCACAGTCTCAACTAACCTCATTCGACCTCTTTCAGCTTGATTTCCTGCCCCTTGACAATCATGTGTTCGCACATCAACTGTTCGACTTTCTGCAATTCGCATAAGTGATTGCAAGCCTATATATACACACACACACACACACACATATATATATATGTATATATGGAATAAATAAATAAAATAAATATACACACACACACACACACACACACACACACACACACAAGCGTGTAATATATATGTGTGTATATATATCATCATGATCAACCCCCCCTTTTCCCATTTTTATACACATGGTTGGGGAGTTGTGTGAACTGCCACCACCTCTCAATGCAGTGCTACTCTCCTACCTTCTGTGACTGTCCTGCCTAACTATTGCAAGTCTTGTCTCACTCAGTGCATCCATCATTCTCCTGATGTCCTACTTTCACATGCCTTCTTCCTGTCTCTCCCAAACCTTCTTCACCAAATTATCTGCTGTTTTCCTGCACATGTGCCCAAACCACAACAACTTATTCACTTAGACCTTCTCTGCAACTGGAGCCATATTGGCTTCTACTCTGATATTATCATTTCTTCATCTGTCACACAGTGTGCATCCTAACAACTGTCTCAGGCACTTCATCTTCATCATATCCAGCTTCCTCAACTACTCAGCATTCAGCACCCATGTTCCTGTGTCATACAGAATTACTGATTGCACTGCTGTTCTGTACAGCATAATATTTGGCTTTTTTGGCCTTCTTCTGTCACACACTAACTGTGACACTCTGTGTCAGTTGTCTGCATCCCTTCTGACTCATACTTCCCTACTCCTCAACCATCCCTCCCAGATTCTTAAAGCTATTAACCTGATCCACTATTTCACTTTTATAGGTTCATAGGTTTATACTAGGCTATCTGCCCTAAGGCATTTATAAGCCTAGCCCAAAGTTTTGTGGCTTACGCCACCCCTTATATGAAAAAATACTGTACCCATTAGTTTGTTGTGCCTCTGTCCAGCAGTGACACAGAGATGATTCCCGGGGTGCTCTGCCTCACACGGACTGGGATTTTATTCCACAGCATAGGGAGTCTCTGAGTGATAAATCTATCCCTCCAGCACATCCTATTTATATCCGTGCTAAGGTTTAAGTCGCTTGCTCTAGTGGTTTTGGTGGATTTGGATTTTTTGAGGTGGAGCATGTCCATTAATTCCGGGTTGGACATGGCCTTGTATGTCAGGCACATGTCACCTCTGAGCAGATGGTATGCGACTGAATAGAGCTGGAGTTTCTTCAATCTGGCAGCATATGACAGATTTTGGAGTCCCTTTATCCTTTTGGTGAGGAACTTTTGGGGTCTCTCCAATTGCTGCAGATGTCGGGTGAGATACATCACGAATGGGGCATTGTACTCGATCATTGGTCTGATAAGTGAAGGTACAGGGGAACAATGACCTCACTAGATCTGGATGTGAATCCCTTCATGATCAGGTGGGCAATGTAGAAGGTCTTTCTAACCACTTTAGCAACGTGAGTGTCAAAAGAAAGGCCACTGTCAACCTGGGTCCCCAGGTCCCTGATAACCTCTTCTGTGCTTAGTGGATTGCCACCTATATGGTAGCTTGGGGTTACCTTGTTTTTCCCGAAGGGTATGACTATACATTTTTGGCGTTTAACTTCAGGCCATGGCTCTGGCACCAGCTATCTGTTTCCGTGAGTCCCTTCTGAAGGATATCCGTGTCCGATGCACTTTCCACTATGGTGCCCAGTTTGCAGTCATCTGCAAACTTTGTCAGCCAAAGTCCTCCCATGTTGGCCTGTACTTCTGAGAAGAGATGCCGAACAATAGGGGGCCAAGGACCGAGCCCTGTGGGACACCACTTGTGACCGGCTTGGAGTCTGACATAGCGCCAGCAACTCTAACCCTGTGGGTTCTGTCCTTAAGCCAGTTTGCAACCCATCTTGTGACATATGGGTTTACATTTAAGCTGGTAAGTTTTTCTACAATACCCGAGAGGGGTATTGTGTCGAAAGCCTTTGCAAGGTTAAGGTAGGCTGTATGGACTGCCTTTCCCTCATCAATGGCCTTGGTGACTGTTTCGAAGAAGTCGACCAAGTTCAAAAGGCATGATCTGCCCTTGATGAAGCCAAACTGGGTCGGGTCCAATGTCTGCAAGTCCCCTATATCTTTGTTTATGAGCTCCATTATGATCCTCTCCATAGCTTTGCAGACTAGACTTGTTAAGCTTATGGGGCGGTAATTACCAGGGTCCGTAGAGGCACCGCCTTTGTGGAGTGGGACCACAGTTGCCGTACGCCACTCCTTGGGCATGTATCCTATGGTAAGGCTGAGATTAAATAGCTGCCTTATGTGCGGGTTTAATTCCTCATTTAGCTCGTGTAGCACACAGCCGGGACACCATCCAGTCCCATTGATGCTGTGTTTTTAGCTTTAGAGAGAGCAGCTTTCACCTGCGCATTTGAGATGTCTGGGAGGCTACACTCCGCTGGGATAGTTATCTCTCCTTTAGGGGAGAGGGGTGAAGTTTGCACTGAACCTGTCTGCCAGTATGTTGGCAATGTCTGTGGGTTCAGTGATTTTTGTATCATTTTGGACTAATTCTGAGCATATCTGGGAGTTTCCACCCAGGTTCCTAACATAGCTGAAAAAGGCCTTATGATTGTCCTTTGAATCCATGGCAATTTTTCTCTCAAAATTGGCCTTAGTTGATTTTATGAGTGCTCGTATTTTTTACTAATAATGATCAGGGTGACTTCCCTTTTATGGATTTTGTTCTATCATGTAATAGCTTTCTCCTCTTATTGTAAAGTTTGTTAATGGCTGGGGTCCACCAGACTGGACGCTTGCCCTTTGTGGAAAGAGTCTTGGTTTTATTTGGGATTGCCTGATCCATGCAGTCCTGGAGGTGTTCATAGAAGGCATTTGTAAGGGCTTCTGCAGCTTGGGTTGTGGTTTCCACTGGCTCAGGGGCCTTGAAGGATACCACACCAGTCTTGAGTAGTGTGAAGTTTGCTTTAGAGAAGTTCTTCACTGTGGTCTTTTTGTTTGGGGTGGGGCGGGATGTGGATTACCAGTGAGATTAGTCTATGATCAGATCTCACCCATGTGGAATCTACTTCCGGTGTGGAGCATTTTGTCCCCATGTTTGTGATAATGAGATCTAGTATGTTTTCTCCTCTCGTGGGAACAGTGACTAGCTGTTCCATGGCATTTGAATTTATGAACTCCAGGAACCATTGGGCTAGAAAGTTAGGGCTTGAGTAATGTTCCCAGTCTATATTCGGGTAGTTGAAGTCACCCAATATGATGGTGTTCGGAGATACATTTATACCCTCCAGTGTCTTCAGGAAGGCTGTGTGGGGTTCCTGAGTTTGAGAGGGTGGCCTGTAGCATGCTACAATTTGTAGAGCAGTTTTGCCTATGGTTAGTTGCACCTGGATGGTTTCCGAAGTTTCATGAGTTGCCACCAACCTGGAGGTGTGGGTATCCTTTATGAATATGGATACACCCCCTCCTTTTGTGGTGTGGTCCGGGTTTTGGGGCCGGAACGCATGATATGAGGTAAAACCTAATAGTGCCGGGGTGCTCTCAGGAGCCTTGAACCAGGTTTCAGTTACAGCACAGACATCAATGTTCTCCATACTGAGAAGGACCTCGAGTGCGTGCATTTTGAGATTTAGACTTCTGGCATTGAGCAGCATTACCCTCAGTTTCTTCCCATTTTTGTTTTCTAGGGTGGTAGGTTTAGAATTTGAGCCTTGCCTAAAAAGGCACTATGGGGTGGCAAGAGCCTTAGCCAATATCTGGAATCCCAGGGTGACAGGTGCAAGCCGTCCCTTGAAGCAGCGTGGCTTGTCAAGCATGTCATCCCAGGCAGACAGACACTGGATCCCCTTTGAATGACACCAGACATTAAGCCAATTGTTAAAGCTGATCATCTTGTCTCTATATTGTGGCATCATTCTTGGTGAAGGAAGGATACTGCTCAGGGTCAGGGTCATACCTGCCTGGGCTACATAATCAGAGAGCTCCTCTATGTCTCTTTTCATGTAGTCCAGGGAGGTACGTCTCAGGTCGTTGACACCAGCATGGACAATGACTGTGTCATATTTGTACTTGCCGTGGAGTGACCCGAGTGCTTGTGTTATGTGGCGGATTCTAGCGCCCGATAGGCAGCTTACTGTGACCATCTCCTTGTTCAGCCTGGTGAGTGGGACGCCAGTGTGTCTGACTATGGAGTCACCTATGACAAGTATGTTTAGTGTTGCATTTGGCCTTAAGGGCTGTGACTGCTTTGCACACTGATTTTGTGGTTTATGTGTTGCTTGTGGGGTGTCTTGAGGTAGCAGTTGTTTGGGTGTCTGCTTTGGAGGCCTCTGCTGTTTAGGTAAATTTTTACTCAGAGCCTCCGAGTATGTCTTTGTGTGTTTATGTGTTTGATTCAGTGGTGTGGTAGCATTATGTGAGACTGGTTTTGTGGTGTGTGTAGTTGCCTTCTCCTCCTGTCTGGTCTTGCCAGTCCTGAGTTGAGAGAGCTCAGCCTCCAGTTTGGCTAAATAGCTGCATCTCTCGCAAGTATTTGTGTTATGTGGGAGGAGGAGAGGGTTGTCTGTGTACATGAGGCAGTTATAACATTGCCTCAAGATTCCCAGATTCACCAGCTGGACTGGAGAGGAGATTGACAACTGACATTTGGACATGCTAGAATAATATTGGGAATTCCTTAATAATTGAAAACAAGGGCCAGTGGGGAGTGAGGGTGTAGTGCTTTTAATTTTTAGTGCTGACTTATATAACTGCTTTAGTGAGCAAGTGCCAGGTAACTTGAGTGCAATGTGTTACAAGTAACTAAATGCAAAAACGACAAACAGTAACTTTCTTTCAAGTGAAACAAGGAACTAAGTACAGTAAGCAATGCAGATATCACTAGTGATCCACAGAAGCGCTAAGAAGCCGCGTATTAGGTGGAATTAGCGTTCCAGGGAAACAACAAGCATATAAACAAAGCTAGATTCAGCAGGCCTGGATCTAGTCTATGCTACAGCAAACAAGGTGTACCAATTTCAGTAAGATACAGTTCAAATATTCAGGCACTATAAACCTTTAACCAGAAATTCCCAGCTCAGAAGGGCAGAGTCCAGCCTCTTCTCCCACAAGAGTGCAGACCACGAACCTTCTTAATGTAAAATAACTGGCCTGAAGCCCAAGTGCTTAAACCAGAACTAATACACTTGGACACTGGGCTCTCAATCAGCAGTTCCCAACTTAGAAGGATGAAAGCTACCTGTCCTGCCATCACAGTGCTTGCCACAAACCTTCCTAATGTAAAACAACTGGTCTGAAGCCCAAGTGCTTAATCCAAAAGACTTAGAATGATAGCTACACTTAAATCAAGTTACAACCAAGCAGTAATAAATACAATTGAATACTTTAGAGAATGTCTGGATTAGTGCTCAAGTTACACAAACAAAGCTAGATCCAGCAGGCCCGAATCCAGTCTATGCCACAGCAAACAAGGCGCACCAACTTCAGTAAGAAGCAGTTCAGATATGCATGCACTATAAGCCTTTAACCAGAAATTCCCAGCTCAGAAGGGCAGAGTCCAGCCTCTCCTCCCACAAGAGTGCAGACCACGAACCCTCTTAATGTAAAATAACTGGCCTGAAAGCCCAAGTGCTTAAACCAGAATTAATACACTTTTAGAATAACAGACACTGAGCCCTCAATCAGCAGTTCCCAACCTAGAAGGATGTAAGCTACCTGTTCTGCCACAACAGTGCAGACCACAAACCCTCTCAGTGCAAAATAACTGGTCCGAAGCCCAAGTGTTTAAACCAAAAGGCTTAGAATGAGTTACACCAAGCAGTAATAAATACAACTGAGTATTTTAAGATGATGCAAAAGTAAAATGAAGTAGGTAGAAACACAAGTACGGTAAAAGCAGATGAATTTTTTTTTTTTTTTTTTTTTTAATCTGAACAAGTGCTGAGATCAAAGAAACAGATTTGAGTGCTGAAACTAGAAAACTGGCTAGTTATAAGAAAAAAAACAAGCTAGAAGGCTTCCCTCAAACACAGAATGGCTTGGGGGCTCAGAAGCCTACAAATAGTCTATACCACTTAACAGGAAAGGCAGGAAATAAGCTCTATTTTTTTTTTTGTCCGTTTCCCAGATGCTCTCTTTGTACACAGTAGGAGTGCCTGAAATCAGAATATGATCTCACTGCACTCAGTTGAGTGAGCAAATGAGATGGGCCCAGAGGCAGGCTGAGGGGCAGGCAGTTTCAAGGCCACTGCAGAGTTAAAACTGCCAGTTCAGTTAAATATTCCTTCAACACAGTTTAAATCAAATTAAATACTGTATTTTTTTTTTAAAAAAAGTGCAGATAAAGGTACTTAAATCTTAATTTTTGTCTTCTTCTGTTTTCCCCATATGCTGCCGTAACAACTATTTTCTGTACTCAGTTTTATTTCACATGCCTTCAGTTTTGCACTTCTTTCTTAGATCATTTGCAGAGGTTCCTGTTCAGTGTGCCTGTAATGCCACCTCATCTTCATACAGCAGCTTTGTTTATTTGTTCCCTCTGACCTCTTTGCTAATATTGTCCATCATCACTATGAATAGAAGAAGGCTCAGAGCTGAAACCTAATGCACACATAAAAGAAATCCCTTTGCGACTCTGAACACTATTCATACTTGAGTCATTGGGTTCTTGTACATACCCTGTACTAATTCTACCAATGTTTCTCAGATTTTGAACCATCACAGGACTGTCCACATCAGTTTTCTTTAAATGTTTATGGTTTCTCAAAGTCAAAGAATGCCTAGTTGGATTCTTTCCACATCTCTAACTTCTTCTCCATCTTCATCTGTCTCATTGCATGTATCAGGTCAGTTGAGCTGTATCCTGAATCTGAATCCCAACTTTTCAATTGCCATTTTTCTTTCTATTATGTTCCAGCACTTTGATGAGGTAACAGGAACTTGACAACACTATTGCTCACAGTTGTGAAAAACAACTCAAAATTCATACCACTTAACATTAATATGTGTGGCTTCAACAATAAATAAGCTCCAAGACATTACCCAAAAATGTATGTCCTCTGTAGAAACCTGGCTCACAGAATCATATCTCCTACTCAACTCCAAGAAAACTAAGTTAATGCTGCTTTTTACTTCAAAAAGTTGCTCTAAATCAAAAGCAGTCTTTTACCATAAAGTCAGCAACAAAACCATCATTGAAATTGTACCTCAGAGTAAACATTTAGGCATTTTAATAGATGACAGTCTCAAATATGACCAGCCTATACTGCAAACCATTAAATCTACACAACAGAAACTAAGGTCCATTTACAGAATCAATGGATTTCTTGCAGACACTGCAAGAAAAGCTGTAGCCACCACCTTCTTTTTGCCAACTCTCTCATATGCCGCTCCTATCCTAACAAACTTAAACAACACTCAAAAAAAGAAACTTGCTTTGTGCTAAAATAAAACAGCTAAATCTGCCATCAGTCTCCATCTCGTAGGACCCAGCATTGCCATAGCTTAAAGCAATTAAACTAACCTGAACTGCACAACTACCTAGCATATTTATGGCTATCTACAGTACACAAACTCATTCATCATCCTGAAAAATGCCCTCACTACAAAACTTTCCTTACTCTCCAGCAAGGGACCTCCAGTCTAGTAACATATTCTTACTACTCACAAATAAATCGAATAATGTTGCAGGAGACTCGCTCTACTCCCAGTACATTGCTAAACTCTGGAATAGTATCCCCACAAAAATAAAAGTCTTTGACAAACTCAACAGTTTCAAACCACTGTTTAAACAACATCTTAACCAGTCCTGGTCCTGCACATGTTCATCACCAGGTTAAGACTTTGTGCTCCCCTTACAATACTCTCCAATTCTCTCAACTGCTCACAAAAATGACAAAATAATTGTTATACATAATTGCTGCATGTACAATTCAGTTAGTTGCACGTGGGCTTTATTTTTATTAGCATCTACGTCTGCAAAATATTACAATGTATAAATGTAATTACTGTATGTGTAAAAATGTAAATAGAAATTTAACTACTCTGTGTTTAACTGGAACTTGGTATAATGCAATGTAAGCAAATGGAGCTTTTCTCCCTGGGCTTCTGCTGAAAATGAGTACTAACCTGTCGGAATTTCCCAGTAAACAAAGACAAATAAATGAAATAAATAAATAAACTCATCCAACATCTTGAGCATATCTGCTGTGACCTCAGCTGAGCCTGCTGCTTTCCTTTACTACATTTTACTTTGTGCTTTTCTTACTTCTTCTAGGGTGGGCTCTCCTTCCTCTTTCATCATCGGCTGTGAGGTTGGATCACTTCTGTGGGGTTTTCTTCATTCAGAAGCTGCTGGAAGTACTGTTTCCATTTACATTTGATGTCTTGTGAACTGGTGAACAGGTTGCAGCTTGCACCCATTATGAGTGGTGTCTGCTGTCTTCTTTATCTTTCTGTCTTTGCCTTGCAAACTGATAGAGATACTTTGAGGCATATGCTGAATCACTTTTCAGAGGTTGGTACAGTGACTCTGATGCCTTGTTCTTTGCTATTATGACTGCCCTCTTAGCCTCTTCGTTAGCCAACCAAAATTCGTTCTTAGCCTGGTCCAACTTTTCAATCTTCCACTCTTTCTTGCATTCCTTCTTCCATTTGATAACTTTCTGTACTTCTGAATTCCACTTCCAACTTTCCTTAAGCACCTTATTTCCAAACCTGGTTCGACTACATAATCTGTTCTATGGTCTGCACACATTCCTCTTCAATTCTACCTATTGCCTCTTCGACCTGAGGTGCTAAAGTCCTGAGTATGTCATCAAACTCCTGTGCTTTTACTCCAGTCAGCTTCTGTGTCTTCAGTCTAGTCCCTGTTGACTTTACAGCCTTCCCTGTACACTGCTTGTAGTTTATTGTGGTCAACTGCTTCACTGGAGATGACTTGCAGTCTCTGATTCTATCAAAGTCCACTCCTTACTAGTAGGAATTCTAGCTAAGTTGCATGCTGACCATGTTGTACGTGACCTTGCAACTGTCTTTCTTGCTGAACCATGTGCTGGCTGCTATCTACCCATTTCACACACGGAAGTCTAAAATGACCTCTCTTTTATCCCTGTTGCCTCATCAATGTGGACCCAGGCTGTCTTCATGTGCTGTCTGCCTGTCCTGATATGAGCATTCAGGTCACCCATTATCATCACTGTCTCACATTGTCCTACAGGTCTTGCAACTGCTGTCTAAACACACGTTTTTCCTCACTATCACAACCCTGATGTGGGGCATATGCTGAGATAATGAACGCAGCCCTATCTTTACAATGGAGTCTGATCGCCAGGAACTATGATAACATCTCTCACTGCCTACAAAAGACTGTCCCTCACTACAATTCACACACCATTTCAAGTTTTTCCTCCAAAAATGCTGAAAACTCTGGATTCTAAACCAAGCAGCTTTGCTGGAGTGCCCTTTTAACTTATCTTCTGGATATGATCTCTAATCTTTTCCTTATCATTATGCCATTCACTTCTAAGTGGAGTCCTGTAAGTGAACCTATATTCAGTGTAACAACCTTCAGACCATGTTTGGCAGGCTGACTGGTTTTACATCCAGCTTTCACTCCACAGAGCTATACCTTGTAACCCAGGCTGGGTAACTGGATTCTGGCTGGCCAGTAGTTTAGTATCTCAAGGCTGCTAGGCTTTATGGTGCCCACATACTGGCCAACAGGGGCACACAGACCTTCCCCACTGTTAGCAAGGGTAAGGTCCACAACCCACTTATCAGAAATACCCATGACCATTTCTGGTAACATTAATCTATTCGACCAAATCACCTAGAGACAATTTTACTCCATTGAATGACTACCCTCTGATAAGGTGTGTAGTCTGTGATCTATGTCTCTTACTCTGCTGTTCCCTTAATAGGCACCACCTAGAGTCTGTGCTGCTGCCCACACCTCAATTCAAATTTGGGTGCATCAGAGATGGAAACAACCATCTAGAGCCACGGTTCACACAGACATACACATTTTATATATATATATATATATATATATATATATATATATATAGATATATATATATATATATATATATATATACATATCTATATATCTATATATATATATATATATATATATCTATATATATATATATATAGATATATATACACACACACACACACATATCCATCTATCCACAAACCCATGTTTCACAATACATAAATACATGCATGTATTTATGTATGTACAGTATGTAAAGTGTGTACCTTGCCTCAAGATGATTTTCACTGTTAGAGTCACACCCCAACCCCACGTGCAACATGGGGCTGTGGATGGATGGGTGTGTGTGTGTGTGTGTGTGTATATATGTATATGTATATATGGATTCATTCAAAACTATAGAGGACTATATGGTCAACAGCTGTTCTATTGAGTAAGACTGGTTGACAAATCAGCTGGATGAAGGTGCCTGTGTGAGATCCATGTAACAGTGGGGATGGGAACTATGCCTTTTCCACAGTATTACGATTCCTTGGAGTTGATATATAAAAGTAGTAGGAGAGATGCAGGGGGCTTGCCTTCCTCCCACAAAAACATTTATTCTGGAGTTTTTTGCTGTTTTTGTTTTTCCTTGAAGTTCATTTGCTGCAGTGTTAGCCATCTTCATGGCCATCATTTTTATTTTTTCTGCTAAAGGTACTAAAGGTGATTTGGCCACATAGATTAATGTCTTTATTGAGCAATTACTTTATGTATACACACTCACAGCAACTCACCCAGCAGTGTGACCACTGGTGCTAGATGATTATCAGTGTTAAATTGGCACACCGTCTCCATGTGCAAAAATAAGAAAAAGGAGTCCTGGATGGATGGCGGGACATATATACCTATCTACATACTTGCGTACAAACACAAGCGTGCATGTGTGCACACACACACACACACACACACACACACACACACACACACACACACACACACACACACACACACACATACACTTGTATATGTATCGACTTATTACTTACAGAAATACAGAACAATGCAGACTGGGGCTGTCTTTAGTTGCATCTATAGCACAAAAGTACTGTATTACTGTTGCAAACACCCGAATGACGCATATATTTTTGTGAGTGTACCTAATGCACCAGAATCCTGTGTGGGCTGCATCAGCAAAACACTTCTAGACTCGCACTAAGAGCCTTGGAAGAAGAACCCATTTTCAGTGGAGGTCCAGGGAGAAAAGCTCCACATTTAGCACATACAGGAAAGAAATATGTTACAATAATACAGGATATATAATACAACAGTAGCAAATAAAACAACATTATGATTGCATACACTAAATTATTGACAGAAGTAAAATTGGAGACGAACATTTTGATTATTTGCAATAGATTGGTAACAGAAGGTGAATTGTAGACAAACAGTGAGGAAAGAGCATACAGTCATAGACTGAAACTATGAAATAAAGTAAATTAAATATTGAGTAAGATAAATAGCAGAGAAAGAGGAAAAAACAATGTAGGTAATGGTAATGTAGGTGCACTCCAGGCTCAAAGTGAGTGGAAAAATGAGTTGGGATGGTTGAGAGAAAAGGAGAAAGATAGTGAGAGGGTCAAGTTAGGTGGTTCTTAGTAGAGGTGCAAGTACATAACCACTGTGAGCAAAGATTAAAGTTTAAGGGATTTGTTTAAAGGTAGAGGCATTAGACATGGCTCTGAGTGGAGGGGGAGGTCATTCCATAGTTTAGAAACAGTAACAGAGTAAAGCATTTGTACTTCATGGGACTGCTTTGCCCCCCACCCCAACTCACTAACACCTGGTGATATCTCCTGCTTTACATTTTGTAGCACTTGCACATCTAAATGTCTGCTTTCAATACTGACTAAGTCTATGAATAGTCTGTACCTCCCTTTTTTTTTGTCCAGGTTAGCCTGCAACACAGTCTGGCATTCACAAATATGTTTAATACAGTATATCTGAATTCTGCCTGTTATGACTTATCCCATATTGTAAATTATGTTAGTTAAGCAAAACTGCACTATTCTAGCTAGATGCTATTTCCTGATAACAGTAATAATACATTTTGCCTGGCAAATGCAATACTCACCTACCTCGCATTCCATTTTTACTGTCGGAAGTGTATCCTTTTTGATTAGGAACACTTGTTTCTGAATACCAGATCTACAGTCAAGTAGTTATTTAGCTCACAGTATTTATGATATTTTCTTAACTTGTTAGTTGCCTTTAATGATACATTTCATCTACAGGTTTCCCTGAATTCTCTGTATAATAAAGTATACTTAACCTGATTAAACAAGGAAAGCAAAGGATATCATTCCTGCAAAGGCTCACTTTTAAAACCAAAACAAAAACCACAGAACTTGCTATGCTAAGGAGTGAGCAAAACTAAAACACCACCTGACCGGAATATGAGTACACCAACTCCACATGGGAAAACACTTTAATAGTGGTCATCCTGTATGTGGTTGGCAACTAGGTAGTTGACCATTCTCTCAGTGACCCCCCCCCAAAGTTGCTTTCCCCCTAGCCATATTTTCTACGAAATGAATTTATTTTGACAATGAAGTTTATGGAGCAAACGTTTTTAGCCTTGAAGAGTGTTTTTTTTCACGGAGTTTTGACTAAGGCATTATTATAATTAGGTAAAGGAAGGGAGGGGGACCTCCCACATGACGGGATGAAGCTTGCACTCAGATAAAAAATGTGCCCATTGTATTTTGCTTGAATGGTGCAGCACAATTTTCTCACTCCTCCTGGATGAAAGGTTAGTGTTTTGTGAGTATGGAGCTGACTTCTCATAGCAGGTCATCAAGACTGATGTTAGTGCCTTTCAGAACGGGACCACATACCTCTAGTTATATGCGTCTTCTCATTTATCTCTGCAGTCAGTATTAAGTCAAAGTTCAACAACAATCCTGAAATTCTGCCACAAGCTACTTTATTGGTTTTAAGTGTTTTCCTAACTTTTTAAAGATCCCAGCATTTTGTGCACTTCTATATCTGCCATCTCATTGTGCATTTTGACTGGTATCCTTATAGGTAATTCCTTTTTTAAGTAAACAATACAAACTAAAGCTGTTTAACCAGCAGGTAAGCTCCTGTAAGCTCCAACTGTAACCAGCTATAAGACAAAGATGCGTTACTACTATTAAAACCCTGCTCTTTTTATTAATTAATTTAATTGAATAAGTAAACCTGTCATCACAAACATGTTTCACCCTTGACACTTGCCAATAAAGAAAGGTAAATGTAACATATACAGTTAGTTTAGTTTTGTTGTGTTTTTAGAAGGAGAAAATAGGTCATCTGGAGAAAACCCACAACAATATGAACAGAACATGCAAACTCTACCCAGACATTGATCATATGTCAGGATTGAACTGCAGACCTTTAAGCTGTGGGGCACGGATCTTCAATACTATGTCTAAGTGATTCTCACTCATGGCTGACTGATATATTTTTTTTTCTGCAAAGCACAATAAAAGCTGTGTGTTTTTCACAATTCCTACTGTTGTCTATACTGGCTTTCTGCAGTATCACTCAAACAATTAACCCCCTCTAACATGGCCAGAATTGGCTTCCCTGTAAATGGTTTAATGCAAAGGGGATGAGATTCACCTAATTTATTTCTATTCCCCAAATGTTTTTCCATGGGAAATCACTGCCAGGTTCTCACTGTGTGTTAACAGAGATCTACAGTGTTTGGGATTTGTTCAACATGGTTGTGCAAGCTTTAAATGATTAGTTTGTCCAGTTGAGTATTCATTGAGTTTTGCCAATACAAAATGCAGGGGAAGCTCAATAATTTATGGCTTCCAATTTAACTTCTTTAGGAGCAAAAAGAATAAAACATAGTAATACTATTCTTTTACGGAAGCAAAAAAAAATCCACATATGTAACCATCAAGCTGTACTGCCCAGACATCCAACGATGAAGAAGAGGAGCCTACCCTAGAAGAAGAAAGAACAGCAGTAAGGAAAATGAAGTCAGGGAAAGTAACAGGCTAAGGTGAGGTCACAACAGTTATGATCACGATGTTGGGTGAGATAGAGGAGAAATGACTCCTGAGGGTATGCAACAGTTTGGAGAGACAGGTGTATCCCAGATGACTGTAGAATAAATATAGTAGTGCCAATGTATGAGAACAAAGGGGAAATCAACAACCGTAGCCAGTACAGAGGTATCAAGCACCTGTCACACCACAAGAAAAGTTCAGGAGAGGGTGATTGATAGATAAATATGAAGAGTATTATAAAGTGGGAGATGGGCATTTCGGATTCAGATCAGGATGCAGCACTACCAATCCGATGTTTGCAGTGACAACAGAGGTAATCCAGAAAGCTCGAAGTCTGGAATCCCACCTGTGACCCAGAGGGTGGCAGGACTAACAAGGAACAGAGTACAAAGGACTAGTTCAGATATAATCATTCTGGCTAGCAGATCTAGGAGAGACTTCCTCTCAGATACCCTCCCTGTGGGAGGAATAAGGACATCTTGTTAGAAGTTTTAAGTAGTTTATTCAGTTGAGTAGGTAGATGGATGAGTGTTCTTGTTCAGTGTTCGTTAGAAGAAGAACACTCATCCATCTACCTAAACTACAAACAGTGCTTTACCTAACCTGTACCTAATTTACATTAATACCACTGGCACTCCAAGCTAATGTAATAAATTCAAAACAGTGTAACATTTTGACACAACATTGAAGAAAAAACTTTCACAAATCAATTTGCATCTACTGCAACATACAGGCGGATCGAGTACACCAATCTGATGTTACTACCCAAGAAAAAATGTCCCCTTATACCAGCTTATGGCCACACATTGCCTGTACCATTATAACACAAAATCTAGTGTTAGGTACCCATCTTGCCTTCCCAGCCATCCCTTAACTTCTGACCTAACTTTTATAAACTGACTACATTATGGCATTACAAACCCACAAAAAACAGTGGTATTGTTCTAGTAAAACTTATGTAACCCTTGGGGGCTAATCATTCTGACTTTGCAGTTTAAATGGTACCCTCATAAATGTAATGTGATATCTGTATTAAAGCTCTTCTACTAAAAATACTACCTGTATTCTTAAAGCACTAGTGTCTCACATCCAACCTACAATAGTTGATTTTTTTTTTACATAAAACATAAAAAATGCAGTTGAACAAATATTCTTCAAGATGAACTACTTAGAAAAGAATGACAAACTTTCCGTTACAAATGATCTTAACTTTCATTTAACAAACTCACACTTTAGGCCACTTACATGCATTAGTCATCATTTGACAAGTTTACTTTCTTGTAAACGTTAAAATTATTTCCACTAATGCCATTGTCATATACCATAACTAACTGCACACTTTTAAATACAGCTTCACTCTTCGACTCACATCTCCAGTTGTTCATGTTTAAGTATCCTACCTGTATGAATACATTTACTGTACACCTGTATTCCTACTGCTAACTGACACTGTTCTGCCACGCTGAATAAATGTAATTTATGACATGCCTGTAAAGACAGTCCATTACCCAGTCCAATTCATTATGAAGTGGTGATATTTGTTCTGATAAACCAACATGGACCAGTAGCAAAAACAATCTACTCTTCCCATTCCTATTTTCTTGTCCACCCCCATTCATCTTCTACTGAACTTAGAGCTCATAGTGACCCCAGTGTGAGAAGAAACAATACAATAATTGCATCTTTGTTATCCTTCTCTGCATTTGTAACTATTAACACAACCCAGTTCCAACAGACCATCAGGACAAAGTGAATCTGTATTTCAGACCATGTCTTTCACATCCTGAAATATCTTACACAATCCATATCTGAGGTTGGAATGTAGCTCCATGTAGTCAAGCTCATCATAAACAAGTTAGCCAGCCACTAAAATCACCTTCCCACTTACTACAACTGCCACAATACCTGCTCTTTTATCATAACACAATTTGAATCAAATGATGTAAGTTTTAGATTTTTCTTATGTTTCAAACAGTGACAACAGAATCACTTTTTAGTCCATATTGTTTTCTCCTTACAACATGCAAATCAACCTAATTTCTTCCAAACCTTCTTTTCCATTGTAATTAACTCCTGCTCCACATATTACACACGTCAAACCATTTCATTCACTTTGTCACATATCTCACTGCTTAATCAGCACAATGGAAAGAAGTTAGTCATGCAAAAACTCAATATCTTCAACAATTCCCTTCATCTGCCTCATACAACCAGTCAAAATTGCTTTCAAATGTTATATTTCTTGTTGAATCAGTTCTGACACCTTTGTCTCTTCTTTCACAGTAAGTCAAACTTTTCCATGTCAGCATGACACCATAACTTATGACTGTTCCATCTATGTAGCCAATCACTCTTTCTACTAACTCGCATTTTTGACAGTACTTTTCATAGCATGCTTCATTCATCACTTACTGCATAACATCTTCACAAGCTATAAGCTGGAGTTACACGTTAAATGACTTGATTTAACCCAAAACGCAAGACTTTAACTAATACAAAAGGAACGACACAGGGAAGCAGCCAACACTGTACTACTGGGAGAATTCTCATGGGACATTTCTCTCCCTTATCTTTTTAAACATGCTTTATAACTGTCCTGTTTCCAGTCTTTTAAAACTGAAGACAATATAGAATTTATTAAACAAATGATTTAGAGGACTCAAAGTATCATTATGTAACTCCCTTAAGACTTTTCCAGCTATATTAACACCATATTTTTAATGTTCAGCGTGAGGGTGTGCGTGTGTGTGCCTTCTGTGGAAGGCTGGGCGCTGGGCTGGTAACTCGACATCATAAAAACTCCACTGCCAATCATTCTGTGGACCATTGTTCCACTGTGGCAACCCAAAAAACATGAAGAGACCAGCATACAATGGCACCAAATAATACTTTAATAAAAGTATTCTTTAAAGACAAACCGGTTTTGGCTGAATCAATACAAAGCCTTCATCAGTGTAAAAAAGTGACAAAGAAATACTTAAATATACAAAGAAATAGACATGTGATCAATTAAAGATGCTCGTTAAGTCCTGGTTTAAAGAGACCTCCTAGCTTAACAATCCATTTTTTCTCCATAGTATTCAATAAATCATGCCAACCCAATTTGTTATTCCTGGGTCTACTAATTTTGTCAATAATAGTAAAACTCAAATATGCATTTCTATGTGATAAAGTGTGCTTGTAAAAGGCATTGGTTTCTTTGTGGTGTTTTATCTCACTAAGATGTTCTGACTATGTAAAAGGCTAGGCAGCTACAATTAGCCAAATAAATCACCCAATCAGGGGTACAGTTCGCAAAAAAACTTAATGTCAAAGACTTGAAGGGTGTTCTGACTGCTGAAGCTTCTGGTTTTTAATAGCCTGGAACAATGAATGCAATGGCCACAAGGATGGCACCCAATTAAGGGCTCATCTGATAAAGTTGTTTGAATTGATTTGGTATTGGGGGACTGCCCTTGTTTGAAATGGTTGAAAAATGCAGCAAGATTTTTGCCTTTACGGAATGAAAAGAGACATCTATCACCCAACAGTTCACTCAGTCTGGTATCACGTTAAAATATTCCAGTGTTGTTGGACAATATTCATTAATGCTTTGGTGTTGCATCCATAAGTGGTAATTAGTCTAGGTGGCCCACCTCCTCTCTCACTCTTTTCTTTGTAGAGTACATTTATTTAACATTTGTTCATCGGGAAAGTCCAACTGGAATAGAGCCGATTTTCAGCAGAAGCCTGAGGAGAAACACTCCAGATGTATGTCTTTGGAATGTGGAAGGAAACTGGAACACCCAGAGGAAACCCACACGAATGCAGGGAGAACATGTAGAGTCTACACAGAAGTCACCCCAGCCGAGAATCAAACTGGAAAACATCTTGCTGTGAGACAACAATGCTAACTGCTGCACCACTGCGGTAATACTATATAAGTAAATAGCTTTTGTTTGAATGATTTATCAAGAATTATCAGCAGATACATTTAACTTGTTTTTTGTAGGAATCTTATTAGTCAGAACTTATAAGTGAAATACAGAAAGATTGTTAATTTTTCAATTGACGGGAATAATTTTGGAGAAGGTACATTCATCAATGACTAGTTTGAAAGAGTAGCTTAGTACAAAGTAAGCCATTTCTTACTGACAAAGATCATAAGAACATCACTTCTTCTATTTCATAATTTGAAATGCAATAGGAATAAGTAAAATCATGATAATTACTAATTCACTCCACCTCTGCTCCAAGTATCTGTTACAACTCCTATGTCACATTTATTGTATTCTGCATGATCACGCTCAACTTTCATTTTATTCTTATGGATCCTAAGTCAGTAACTTTCTAATTGTATCACAGCCTAAATCAGTGAACGCATGCCTGGTCCTAGGTCCAAAAATGGGACACTGAATAAAAATCTGTAAAGGATCTGTGATAATGTGAGTACCCCTTCTCATGCAGACGATCAGTACAGCCCATAGAAGACCAGCAAATTAATTCTGAATAAGTGGCAGTTGTCTATGTAAGCAAAACTGTGGATCTCACATTCTCTCAGTATAAACATTTACCTGCATGATGTGGATATTCCATTTCCTAGCATAATCAGATCTTTATAAAATCCTGAAAAATGGATGCCAATATTAAACTCCTTACTGCCAAGAAGCACACTCACAACTTATCTACCTAGAGTAAAGTAGTTTAATATTGTTAGTACCTGTATGGCTAATCATGCTTTTAAAAGTTATACATCACAATCCCTAATTTCTGCCTGAAGCTGTTTCTCCAGATTCTAAACTCAGCAGTCTTGCTTTTTGTGAAATATAGTTTTATTTTGCTTTCCTATCTATTGCACTGTCTTGGGCACCAAGTAAGCAGAAAAGCATAGTACACCTCAGATATCTCTTTCTAGATCTAATGAAGTCCTACTCCCCTTTACTTGTATCCTCTTTACTTGTATCTCATCTGACCTATTATTTGAATATAATGCCCCTTTTGGCATGTATTTGTATAAACATATACTCAGAGAGACCTAAGAGATTGCTAACTAAAAAGTTCAGTGACCTCAAAAATCTTAAAGGAAAGACTGGCAACCCTCCCTCTACACCTAGTTTTTTTTTTTAATAAACTTCTTCATGATAATCTAAATCCAACCTTTTGAGCCATGAAAGATTCAACCCTGTTTTACCTTGTCTTCTTTTACACAACACAATGCTTCATCATATACCATAATAAATCTTCATCAGCAACATTAGCAAATATGTTTTGCACAAGTACCACTTTAGGTGGCAGTGACACCTGACCTTACCTAAACCTGATTGATATCCTACTGTAAGCTAGGTAGCCAAGGAAAATATAAATAATACTAATTAACCCCTCTAAGTACCTTTAGTCCAGCTCTGCTCTCTCTGGGATCCTGTCTGTCTTTGGTCTTCGTAGGACTATTCCTAGGAATGGTAGCCTTGATGCTGAAGCCTTTACCAGATTAGATAAAGAATATGAGCTTTACAATGCTTAAACAAATCTCAGCTCTTTATTCTTGGATAAATGAGCAGTGGAGTGTATGCTACTGTTTACATTAACAAATAAACAAGACACACTAGTGTGATATTCATATTCCAGATATCTCTCAGTTCTTTAGCAAACGTATGCATGTAAATAGTGTACCACCCTTGCCACTGTCGAAATAAACCTAGATAACTGCAACAGTAGTCTTAAATTCTCCCCAGGTCTACCTTGTACTTTCTCTCCTTGAAGCTAGAAGGAACTTTTGAATAGAAAGTATTGGTTAGTCTTGCAATGGTCTACAGACTGATTGTCTAGTAGTCACCCTGGAACCTACAAAGAGTACATTTTCCTCATTAAATGTCAGGATCAAGATGTGAACTACGTAAGATACAAAAAGGAACTTGAGAGTACAGAGGCTGGACACACTCTTCTAGCAAGCATATGACTCCTTAGAACGCTCTGGTGGGAAGTATATATACTCATACTCACAAGCAGAACAGAAAGTATATAAATGAGGTGGGGACTACAAGACAGGAAACTGTCAATGTGAGATCAAGTAATTTTTCCAAACAGTTTTTCTAATTTAGTGTAGCAATTGTTTGTAGTTCTAAGCCAACTTAAGTATATGACATGATGCAAAGCATTCTGGGAGTCTTTAGGCTGCATTATGTAGCTCTGAGATGCATTTCATTTTGAAAAAGTGAACTACTGCAGCATTATGCTATAGCCCACTTTTAAACATTCTGAATGCATTCTTCACCACTTTCAAGCCATTAGCTACAGAAATTCAAATGCTAAACACTTTGGGGGAACTATTCCTTTTCTACCCACACCTGAAGTGTGTTTTTCTTAAACTGCCTGACCTTGTGCTAGTTATTTTGACTACATTTCTTCCTTTTTTACTGTTTAATGTTTCTGGGAGCCAACTCTCAAACTAGCTTCCTCAAGTCTCCAGTGTATCAGATTCAGAATGTTCTATGTGCCATACAATGTTATGTCTAGAGGCATTTTTATAACTCAGCATACTAAGAACCCCAAAGATAATAACTCAAACTAAACTGCCTACAGATGCATATCCTATCCCAGGCAAACAGTTCCTGAAAGAAGAACATATATGACAAACAAGAAATGTATAGTCTTGTGAACATAACTTGAGTTTAGCTGTTGGAGTTCAGCAAGATGGAAAGTGTTGTTCCATGGAAGTGCAAGGATTTGTGGAATAATGTAGTGATGGTGGATGATGAACAGGCTCCCACTGAACAAAGACTACACAGAAAAGCCATTAATTTCCCTTCTGAGATTTGTACAGCAGATGTGGGGATAGGGGAGGCGAAACAGTGTAATGTAACCTGGTAGGAATGGAGTAGCCTGAGTACTAGACAAACTTACGACATTAAAACCATAATTCTCTCTGGCTTTGAGGCAAAAAGGGGTAAAGTCCTGACTCTGATCCTCATAAGCCACATATGAACAACATCTCAAGTACTGCCAGACAAAGCAAGATGAGAATGAGAGGCTTATACCAGCTCATCAATTCTGGGGGTGGAGGTGGGAGGGTGGCTTCAGGTTTATCTGCTTTTGCCCTCAAGCTGGGACTCCCCAGTGGCAAAGAAATGAGGGGTTCAAGACCACTGAGGAGGGGCTGATGTTCGTGTGGCAAGGATGGAAAAGTAATAAAGAATATGAGTGGGATTACTACATAAGGAGCTGGCATATTGTGAACATATGTAGGGAAGGAAAGCATACATCATGGAATGCTAAGTTCCAATATACTCATGTTCGTTCAGATTTCATTCAAAATTGTTTAATTCTCAGTTCATGTAATAAATCTATCAACTCTAGTAAGTGGATAATGTGCAGCAACCAAATTCCAGGATATCTAAAGAGGTTCAGTGGAAATCTGAGTTTTTACAGTACAACAGTGGCACCCCCGCAAGTGATACCAACCCAAAATTCAAATGTAAAATGTGGATCTTAACTACTCAACCTCTAAAACTATTACTCATTAACTGTAAACAGTTGACATGCAGTAGAGAAATCCAAAGCCTTGGAACCCCCTAAAAGTTCTACCTCACATATTCTGAGAAAAAAATTGAATAATTTCTCAGTGACCACCTAGGTTATCTCACTTGAACTTCCTAGGTTTGCTTGAATTCCTGGATAAAATAAACTAAACCAATTAAAATTAGGGGGCAAGTTGGGTCTATATGAATTTGAATGATATTTAACATCTTCTACAAGCTAATATGGACATAAAATGGCAAAAGTAGACATAAGCAAATAACAGAGAATATGAATTAATTATTTGCTGTGTATTTTTTAAACTTCTTTTTGGCTTATGACAGCTGACTACTGGCTGACAGTAGTTCATCTCCTTGTGTACTGGATAATCTCCAACCTACATCTGAGGTCAATGTGGGAACTGAAGGTCCTAGTATAAGTGTCATAATGATGTCAGGGGGTATTTTACTTATTTTTCCACCTTTCTGCTCATGTCTAGTAATATTCCTGATGGAAGTATGTACACTCAGTATGAGTGCTAAACTGCCCCTCACTTTTACTAGGGGTTTACATCAGCAGGATACCCCTCTCACCCAGCTGAGCTGATAAAACTACAAAAATCAGAGGTTGAAATGAAGAAAAGGCTAGCTGAGTATGAGACTGCTCAGGAAGGGATGTTTCAAAAAATGGTAGAATTAGAGGACAGAGCAAGTAGGGAAACCTGAGATTTTCTGCTGTACCAGAGAAACTGGAAGTAACAGACTGTATTAACTTCAAGAAAACACATATAAGCAAATGGACTGGTATTCCACAGCAGGATTTGTTAAATGAAAGGGCATTTTGTGTATGCTCCAAACCTCTCAATGAGAAAGCAGCCAAGACCTCTAATAGTAAAGATGCAATCCAACCACCACAATGAGCTGATTCTGACAAAACTGGCAGAAGGACAAAAAGTTGGAGAAAGCAGTGAGTAAAAAATGATTAATCACTACACCAGGCAGAAGAGGATTAAATTTATTCCAGCAATCAGAGAATGTTGAGAGGCAGGTGTGAGATTTAAACCGCTGTCTCCAGCTATCTTCAGAATATATTTTCCTGGAGGGTCACAGCAATTTTTTGATGCCGACCATGCTGAGGAGGAAAAGCAAAAGTCTGTCCAACAAAAGGTGATCTATCAAACAGAAGGGGACTCTGCTTCTTATTCTTCTGATAATAAAGCTCAGAGAGAGACTACACCAGTGAAACCCTTTCCAATGTTTCAAAAGGAAAATGCTTGAGATACAGACAAATGCACATTAGTTGACTTGAAGAGCCAGGAGTATGTTAAATATGAACCCAGAGACTGGATGTGGGGGAAGAAAACCAGCAACTAGGAAATGAATGAATGTGGGATTACAAAGCATCAATCACATCTGTAAAATATGGCAGAACAAGAAAACATGGCAATATTGGAACTTTTTGACTTTGTTAAACTTGTAGATAACTCCAAATCATATACCCTACCTCATGTCATTAATGTTTGGAAGAACATTAAGGAAGTTGGGAAGAGGAAGGAAACAGGTAACTGTAAGTAAAACATTTTTTGTTCTTAACAGTATTTTTATAAAACATGGCAAATATTGCATGTTATATAGTAAAGCATTTTCAGTTATTTTTGTGTGTTATAGGAATACTAAAGTAAACAGGTGCCCCCCTTTTCCTTCTTTCTTTCTTGTTTACTTTTAAAAAATGCAGGCACTGCAATGTAAAAAGAGAAGATAGCCTGGATAAAAGCATGTTTAAGATAATAGGCTATAACTTTAGGTTGGTGATGTAAGATACAGGTTGTAAATGTATACAAAGCAGAATACAAGTAAAACTGCTTTTTCTTACTTCTGCATAGGGAATGACTGAATTAGTGGAAGCAAGTGAACAAAAAGAATACTGAATGCAATGAAAACTTTTTCTTTAGAAAATAAATGTTCACAGTCATAGTGCAACATGAGAAGCTTGTAGCTGAAGGCAACTGTGCATCTGGTTCTCGTGTGTATATGAAGACAATATGATAAGAGAGCAATAGAACACAATATTTTTCTTTCAATAGCTAAAAGATATTGTTTTTGGAAAACATTCAAGTTGTTTTCTACATCTGGGAAAGGAATAAAAATAAAACAAAAACAGAAAACACTTAGTGTCAGTAAAAACAGAGGCTCTACCATTAATCTTAGCATGGCAAACCTTCATTATATGTCAGTTAAAGCCTGACAGTGTAGCTGTCAATCTGGCACAATGTTTCTGTTAGGTGAGTTAAACTTTAATATTTGAATATGTACATTTTTTTATGTTTGTATTAAGTTAACAGGTTCTGGGGAGTTCTTGGGTGTGCTTGTTTTATTGTTTGAAGATTTTCATTAAAACAAAAAGTCTTGAAAGATGTGACATAGGTTCAAATTGATATGACAAGAGGGAACTGTGTAAAAGACCAACTTGTCAAACATTAGTGTATACGTGTAACACAAAACCTGATACTACACATTAAAAAAAAACTTACTCATAACAGAGGGGGACAATAACTTATCATAATGGCAATGCTTTCCATACTACCTCTGAACATGAATGATCTCACAGGTATATACAAAAAAGAAAGAGTAGTGAAATACATCAAGAAATGCAGAATGCAAATAGCTATGCTACAGGAGACCCATTTGGAAAAAAAACTGAGCATGTCAATATGATAAAGAATTTGGGGGGGGGGGTTATTCAGCAGAATATCTGTGACAAAAGAATGCACAAAAGAAAAGGGGAGTACTTGTATTAATTGCTAGAGGAGCTCCAATAGTGATAGAAGAGGGAAAAAAGATAATAATGGTAGATTTATAGTAGTAGTAAGGGGCTACTGGCAATGAAGCAGGATTATACTGGCATGTATTTTACATTCCACCTAAAACTGCTACAATGGAGCTTAAGAAAATTCTGGGAGAAGTAATCAGCTTTTATCAGGGAACATTACTTATAGGTGAGGAATGGAATTTGATTTGCAACAGTGAAGATGTATCTGGAGGGCCTAGAAAAGAAAATATAACAACAGAATGTAGTTTTTTTGAAGCAATTTATGAAACTATTTGGTATAGAAGATGTGAATTCAGTAGTAGGAGCTTGGAGAAAATTTACATATTATTCTCCAAGGTACAAAAATTGGCCTAGGCTAGATAGAAATTATATTTCACAGGAACATGCATTTAACTGAAAGTTTTGAAGGGCATCCAATAACAATTTCAGATCACACACCAATAATAACTAAAATAAAAATGCAGGTTAATGAAGTGAAAATGAAACACTGGCACTTCTCCAACTATCTATTAAAAAGAGAGAAATTTAAGAAATGGGGTAGTGGAAATTATTCTGGAGTTATTGGGGAAGATAATACAGCTAGGGAATATGATAAAATGAAAGGAGAGTTTAAAAATAAGGTATAAATAAGAGCAAGACATGGTTAATAAGTTAACATTAATAATTCAGACAGAATGACAAAGATTTAAGTATTGCATAAAAGGAGGAATCTCACAGAACAGGATGTGGCACAACAGCACAGTGCTAAAGAGAAAATAAGGAACTATCTGGATATTATGCATGAGTTTAGAAAGACTGCTGTCAAGCAACTGTTTTTGACAACAACTCCAGGACACAAAAGCTTTTAGCAGAATGTCTCAGGCAAGAGAAAGTGAAAAGGTTGTTGCCAACTTTAGGGAGCCTATAGCAAGGAAAATAACAAAATATTTTGGAAATTTTATAAAAATCTGTATAAAGCAGAGAAATGTGGAAATCAAGGAAAAAGTACAAATGGAAATGTTTATGGAAGAATTAAATATGCCAAGGTTAGCGGTAGATGAGAATCGATTATTAATAAGACAGGATAAAATAATAAAATAAAATGTAATAAAAATGGTGATGTATAACCAATTAACAGGAAAGTCTTCAGGAATAGATGGTATTCCTGTAGAAGTTTGGAAGCTAGAAGGGGAAAATTGATAAAGATCTGGAAGTTTTTGTTTAACAGTGTTTTAAAGGACATCCTGGGAAGAAAGCTCTGATGGCTGTAGGACCTAAAGATGGCAAAGACCCGTTATATCCAGTTTCATATATGTCCAATTTTATTTGAAACCATGATTATACAGTATTTAGGTCTACAATGGCTAAAACAATGGCAAGGGTGATGCTAAAATTACCAGATATGTATCAATGTGGTTTTGTGGATGGGAGGTAAAAATCTGACAACATTAACAGAACAATGATGATCCAGAGGGAAGCAGAATATAAGAAAATACCACTGTTGTTGGTGGGTCTTGATGTACAGAAAGCACTCCTCAGAGTAAACCTGTGACTTTATGAGAAGGGAAATGGAAGCATTTGCATTCCCTGATACAATAATAATTTTAATTAGGAGGATATATGAGGGATTGAAGGTAAAAATTGAAGTGTGCGGGATTCCTCTCTAATACGTTCATATATCCGAACAGAGGAACCAGACATGGGTGTCTTCTTTCCCCTTCGTTATTTGTGTCACATTTAGAACCTTTGGGAAAGAAAATAAGGGAGTCAATTTAAAGATATAATTGTTATGGTAATCAAGAAAACGTGGCTATATTTGAATATGATAATATTTTGTAACTGATAAACACTTCAAGTGTTGCAGAACATTCTGAGTTTCTTTTTGGAATACAAAATGAATGAAGATAAAACAAAGGCAATACCTGTAAACTACGTTTCCACACACAAATTGATTCAGCAATACTCATATATTTGGGGGCATGATAAATGAAGCACTTAGGGAGTATGGGGTTAAAAAGGATTCTGTTATGGCAGATAAGTATATGTTGGGAGAAACTAAACAAAAGATAATAAAAAAATGAGACACCGGAAGGCTTTGTTTTATGGATATGGACAGCAAGATACAAGCAAATATGTTTAGTCCCTTTAGTCTTATACACAGGTCAGACATATTGTTATTAACCAGAGAAGAAGATATGGACAACAATAAATGTTGAAGGATTTTATCTGGAAAGGGAAGAGGATAAGAGAACAGAGGGTAAAAGTTGATCCTTCAAACAGAAAATGGTGGTTTGGGATTACCTGAAATGAAGGGGTATTTCAGAGCTACACAGTTAAGGTCCCTATACATAACACAAGCAGAAAGCTATAATTCAAAGTGGAAAGGGATGATGAAATTGGGGGGAGATCAAGAAATAAGGTGAGACTGGGATTTTGGATGCAGAACCTTAGGGAAAAACAATAACCGTAAAGAATGGTACAGAGGTCCGAATGGAGATATGTCAGTCTAAGTATGGCAAGGACTGACCACAAAAAGCATTTGACAGTATCCCACATTCATTGATAAAAGAGTGCTTAAAAATGTATAAAATACACCCTACACTGATCAACTACATTACAGTGACCATGAAACAGTGGCAGACCACTTTGCAATTAAGCAATGATAAAGGACAAATTGTTATTCCGGGGATAAAAATTCAAAGGGGGACATTCCAGGGTGACTCCCTATTCACTGCTGCCATTCTGTCTTGCTCTTAACCATTTAAGCTGTCTATTTAACAGCTTAGGCCAATGCTATAATTTGACTCCTAGAAAACAACAAAGTGTACAGACCTCTCATCTTCTCTTTGTCAATGATTTAAAACTGTACAGCTCATCAGATGAGGAACTGAAAGCACAACTGCAAGCAATCAAAACTTTTTCAGATGGTATAAGAATGTCATTTGATCTTGATAAATGTGCAAAAGCAACTTTTAAAGCAGCACCAAGAAATCATCCCTTTGGGACAAGAAAGTGATAAAAATGAACTTGAGCAAGAAGGAGTGTATAAATATTTGGGAATTGATGAAGGATCAACAATAAAACATGAACAAATGTGAATAAAACTTAGTAAGGAATATTTTAGAAGACTTAAACTAATCCTGAGAATAGCCTTGACATCTAGGAACAAAATTCAAGCTATAAACCAATTTGATTTTCCAGTTCTAACTTGCAGTTTTGGAGTGATTGACTGGCCCCAAAATGTGTTGGACAGACTAGACAGGAAAACATGAAGGATGCTTCACCCTCACCAAATAAGTTATAAAAATCAGTGCATACCAAGATTATTTACTCCTCATTCCGAAGGAGGTATGGGCCTCCTTGAAATTGATTACATATATAGATCTGCAATCATGGGACTGCACACATACCTGCTGACCTCACAAGACCCAAATGTAGTGAAAGTTTTCAAACACGAAGAGAATAAATCTAAGATGACGTCCCTTCTTAGTCTAGCAGAAGCATATCAGCATCAAGCAAGAATGGAAATCAAACCAGAAGTAGATAAAAATCAGCAGCAACTGAATGTGCCAAAAAACAAAAGAAAGCATACAAGGTGAAGGATCAGATGAGAAGGCAAGAAATGTGGAAAATGCATAAATACAGTTGTAAGTATAGAAAACTTCTGGAAGAACCTCATGTTGATCAGGATCAAACACAGGAATGGTTAAGAAGAGGAAAATTCAAACCAAAAGATGAAAAGTTAACGCTGGCAGGCCAAGACAGTGGGCAACATACACGTTGGTTTACACAGTCCATTGAACATTTGGGAGAAAAAGATAAATGTAAGTTTTGCAAAACAGAACTGGAAACAGTTGCGCATCTTGTTGCTGGTTGTGACATACTAATGGCAGAAAGACTGTATACTGAAAGGCATAATAATGTGGAAAGACGGTTGCACTGGGGGATTATGCAAATATTATAATACTGAAGTAGATGAAAACACTGGAAACATTAGCCACATAGGTTCATAGATTCATAGGTTGGTACTAGGCTATCAGCCTAGCCATAACAATTCCCTGGCTATTTCTTCCCACACTATTTACTTCCCTGGACCCCTGTCTAGCAGGGCAACTGACGTGATCCCCAGGGTGAATTTCCTTTCTCCCATCCAATCGTCAAGGTTCCTTTTGAAGAGGGCCAAAGAGGCACTCTGCTTGACATGTATGGGCAATCTATTCCAGAGTCTGGGGAGTCTCTGGGTCAGGAACCTATCCCTCCAGCATGTTTTGTTTATTGTGATGACAAGGTTTAGATCCCTGCAGCGTGTGGCTCTGAGGGATTGGGATTTCTTTAAGTGTAGCATGTCCAACAGCTCTGGGTTTGACATGGCCTTGTATGTTAAGCAGAGATCGCCTCTGAGTAGACGATATGCGACAGAGTATAGCTGGAGTTTTTTAAGGCGGTCAGCGTAGGGCATCTGCTTTAGGTCTGTGATTCTTTTAGTGAGGTATTTCTGCGGCCTTTCCAGTTGTTGTTGATGTCTTGAGAGGTACATACCAAAAGAGGCATTGTATTCTATAATGGGTCTAATGAGGGATGAGTACAGTGGGACAATGATCTCCTTTTTTCTGGATGAAAAGCCCTTAGTGATGAGGTGTGCCACAAAGAAGGATTTCCTGATTGTTGTGGCAATGTGGTTATCGAAGGTGAGACCACTGTCCACCTATGTCCCAAAGTCTCTTATCACACTTTTGGTGTTTAGTGTACTGCCACCTATATGGTAATTCATGGATAAATGTTTTTTCCCAAAGGGGATAACTATACATTTTTTGGCACTGAGCTTGAGCCCATGGCTCTGGCACCAAGCATCTGTTTCTGTAAGGCCCTTTTGTAGAGTATCCACATCATTTGGGAATTCAATAATGGCTCCCAGTTTGCAGTCATATGCGAACTTTGTTAGCCAGAGTCCCTTAGTGTTGGCCTGTACTTCAGAGAAGTAGATGCCAAACAAGAGCAGTCCCAAGACTGAACCCTGACGTACTCCACTTGTCACTTGTCTGGAGCTGGATTTGGAGTCGGCTACTTTTACAGTGTGGGTTCTATCAGTAAGCCAGTTAGCAACCCATTGGGTGACATAGGGATTAATGCCTAGCTTAGTAAGTTTATCTATGATTCCAGAGTGAGGGATGGTGTCAAAGGCCTTGGCAAGGTCTAGATAGGCTGTGTGGACCACCTTACCTTGTCCATGGCTCTGGAGACTGATTCGAAGAAGTCAATCAGGTTCAGGAGACAAGATCGTCCCTTCACGAACCCAAACTGGGTGGGGTCCACAAAGCATCATAGAAAATTATGAAGTCTACATCACATGGGATCACCCATTATGAACATTTCAAAAGATGAATGCTAGAAAAAGTACAATTGTGTACACTTACCATAAATGTAGATGTTCGAGTGTATTCACTGTTGCAGTCATCACACTTGGGTTATCTGCCAGCAGGCAGCCTTCAGTCGGCCCAAATACCAGAGACTTGGTATTTCTGCATCGGTTGCTGTCACTTCAGGTCAGGTCGTTAGGGGTATAAAAACAGGCAGCTGACGCCATTATATCAGTTTTTCTTGCCACAAATGTCAGGATACCCCAAATAGGGAGCTAAGTTATGGTGGAAAAAACACCACCAGTAAAAAGTAAATACCAGTAGCCCTGTAAGGGGTGAGTAACAGAAATAGAGAAGGAGAGAGAGAGAGAGACAGAGAGACAAGGGGGCTGGAGGGTGGGAAACCAGGACTGCAACAGTGAGTACACTCAAATGCCTACATTTATGGTAAGTGTACACAACTGCATTATGTTCTTCATGTTTCACTGTTGCAGTCATCACACTTGGGTTGATTCCCAAAGCTGAAGAATGGGTGGAGGCAGTCAAGAAGAGTTGGGACTGGCTAGTATGCCCTGCAGGATTGCTGTTGCAAAACCCGCCCTGGATTTGGAATTGATAGGCAGGTGGTAATGCTTGGTGAAGGTGTGAACAGAACTCCAAGTAGCAGGTTCCAGAATCTTCCTGGTAGGGACTCCCCTGAGGAATGCTGTAGAGGTTGAAGTTTCCCTAGTGGAATGTGTTCTGACCCCCAGAGGGGGTGGTTTCCCATGGTGCTTGTAACAGAAATGGATACAGTGTGCTATCCATTTGGAGATGGTTTGTTTTGATATGTCCTTGTCCTCTGCTTCTGTTGCAAAGCTGACTAGTAACTGGTCAGATTTCCTGAAGGGCTTAATCCTATCAAGGTAGAATCTGAGCTGTCTGTGCATGTCTAAAGAGTGTAGGATCCTTTCACCCTTATTTTGAGGATTAGAGAAAAAGATGAGCAAATAGATAGATTGGTTGAAAGCCACACTGGACACCACTTTAGGCATAAAAGTAGGGTTAGTCCTGAGGGAGACCCTGTCATCATGAAAAATAATGAAGTATTCCACAGCCATAAGTGCTTGCAGCTCAGACACTCTTCTGGCTGAAGTGATGGCCAGAAGCAAGGCTGTTTTCCAAGAGAGGAATTTTAACTCTGCTGATGCTGCAGGCTCAAAGTTGGGTAATATGAGCTTTTCCAGCACAAAGTTAAGGTCCCAAGCAGGGGTGGGGGGCTCTTCTTGGTGGCCTTCAGTTGTTAGGCCCTCACATGAACTGCTTGATGAGAAGGTGAGAGAAGAGAGGTGGCTCACTGCTGTAATGAGCAGAGATGGCAGAGGCATGGACCTTAATGGAAGAGAAGGATAGGCCCCTGTGGAGTAGGTCTACTAGGTAATCCAGGATGAGAGGTAAGGAGGGCTAAGCTGTGTAAGCTACTTTAGAATGAATCCAGGAACAATACCTTTTCCACTTATCAGCACAGGATTTCCTAGTACTGGGTCTTCTGGCTTCACGAATGACATCCAGCACCTACTTGCTTAGGCTGGCTACTGGAGGAGAATTCAAGGAATAAGCCAGGCTGCAGGGTTCAGGGTTTGCAGTTGCGGATGCAAGATCTGTCCCTCCTGCTGAGTGAGGAGGGATGGGATGTGGGGTAGGTGCTATGGTGGCACCGCTGACAGACTGTGCAGTAGTGGGTATCAGTGTTGACATGGCCAGTCTGGGGTAATCAGGATTGCCCTTGGTCCTTCCTGTCTTATCTTGAGTAGTACTCTTGTAAGAAGAGGCAGAGGGGGAAATGAATAGATTGAGAGTTTTACCCACTGGAAGGATAGGGCATCCACTTTCTAGGCCTTGTTGTGAGGTACCCTGGTGCAGAATTTGGTGAGCTGGTGATTGCAGGGGGAGGCAAATAGGTCCACCATCAGGGTACCCCATTTCTGGGTTAGAAGGCTGAAGGTGTTGAGGACTAATTGCCACTCATGTGGATCTAAGAGATTTCTGCTTAAGTCATCTGCCAGAGAGTTTTGTTTGCCTGGCAGAAATTGAGCCTGCAGGTGAATATGCATATCCAAGGCCGTGTTCCACAGGGTCATGGCTAACATGCATAGTGGATAACAGTGGGTTCCCCCCCTGCTTGCTGATGTACCACATCACTGTGGTGTTGTTGGTTTTTATTAGAAGGGGCCCTGGAGAGAGGAGTGATCTGAAAGCTATTAGAGCGTGCTGAGCAGCTAGCATCTCTTTTTGATGAGCAGATGAATTTGATTTGGGGTCCAGTGGCCCTGAATGCACCTGCTGACCAGATGTGCCCCCAGGCATAGTCTGATGCTTTTGTGGTTAGGGTCTGGGTGGCATGGGGTTGTGTAAAGGGAAGTCTCTTGTTGTGGCTGCATGCTGCTGCCCACCAAAGAAGCTCTGTCCTGAGACAAGGAATGCTAGGTATGACAGTTTCCAGGTCCTGAGAGTGTGGGCACCAAAGACTTTTTAAGTACCATTGAAGCTTCCTCATATGCAGTCTGGCATATAGATTTTCCTTGCGGGTAGTTGGGTTCTGGTGGCCATTTGAGAGAAGTAGGCTGTCAGATAGGCTTGTTTTTCTGGAGTAAGGAATGCCAACTGGGATGCTGTGTCCAAGCTTGCTCCCAGAAATACAATCTTTTGACTGGGGACTAGTTTTGATTTCTTTTCATTGATAGTGTACCCCAGGGAGGTTAGAAAGTCCTTTATAAATGTCAGGTGCTGTGACAGCTTTTCCTGACTGTCTGCCTGAATCAGGCAATAGTCCAAGTAAGGGTATATTTGAATCTTTCTCTGTCTGCAATAGGCAATGGCTGGAGCCAGGCATTTTGTGAAGACTCTGGGAGCAGTGGATAAGCCAAAGGGAAGCGCAGAGAACTGTTAATGCACAGATCCTGCCCTGAAATGTAGATATTTCCTGCATGAGTCCCTGACAGGGATGTGCAGATAGGCTTCTTTTAGGTCTAGGGTGGCTAACCAGGCATCTTTGGACAGCATAGGGAGAAGCTGCTGAAGGGTGAGCATTTTGAATTTTGGTACCACCAGGAAGTTGTTTAGAAAGGATAGATCTAAGATTGGGCACCAGGTGCCCTCTTTTCTGGGTACCAGGAACAGTCTGGAATAAAAACCTTGGCCTATCTGTTCTGCAGGAACAGGCTGAATTGCCCTTATGGACAGTAGGGATTGAACTTGGTTTTGTGCTTCTGCCCACTGGTTTGGAGGTAGGTCTGGGAACTCTTTTGGGGTTGGCAGCATGTGGAAATAAAATTTGTACCCCTGGGATACTACGTTGAGGACCCATTGATCGTTGGTGATGGAGGTCCAGTTTTTTGCATGGTAGGCAAGTTTTCCTCCTAGGGGCACGAGCAATTGGGCAGAGGTGAGAAGTGGAGTTGAGAAGTCACTGTGAATTCTTTCCGTAAGGGGGTGGCTTAGCACTCCCTGTTTTTGAAGTGGAGGTACTCCATTGATTAGATCTCTGCATACCCTGAGACTATAATCTGGGGGGGTCTGTTTCCCCTGGGTCTAGTCTGAGATGGCCTTGAGGGGGCTGGAAAGGACCAATGTTTTGAGGGGCAATGCCTGCTGAATCTTGGAGGCTGCACTTGCAAAAAATATTTGACTGCCTGCATAGACTTAGCCTTTTCTTCCATCTTTTTTAAAACCTCTTCTGCTTTGGTGCCAAACAGATTGTCCTTGTTCAAAGGAGTGTCCAGTAATTTTGATTTGACATGGTCTGGCAAGGTCTGCTCCTTAAGCCAAGCATGCCTTCTAAGTATGGAACCTGTGACTGCTGCCCTGCAAGATGCTTCTACGGCGTCAAACCCACATTGCAGGGTATGCTTGGTGACTTGGCTCCTGTAATTCTTTATTTTCTGCACAGTCAGGAAAGGTAGATAATTCTTGCTTAATAAGTTCCATAGTATGTTGTTGTTATTTCAGCATGTGGAATTGGCAATTTAATGCTGTAATGGCGAGAGTTGCAGAGGTGAATACTTTTTTACCCCATCTGTCTAAAGCTCGGGAATCCCTGTCCGAAGGGGTGGGATTCCTAACTGTAGTTGCTTTTATTCCTTTAGGCCCTTGGGAGATGACCTCTGGGTCAGCAGTAGGATTTTTGAAAGAAATTTGTGAGAGTCAGGGACTCTGTAGTACCTGTCTGGTTTCCTTGGAGCAGTGGGTAAAGTATCAGGAGTTAGACTGGATTCCATAAAGACATCATCTACAACATCCAGAACAGGAGGGATAGCTAAGGGTCTGTGCTGATGTAAATCTAAAAATTCCCTGAATCTCTTTTTGGACTGAGGATAATCCTGGCATTCCCAGTGGAAATGCTCTCTCAAAGTATGCAGGGTTTCAACAAAAGAGAAATCCTCTGGAGGGGAAGCAAAAGGAATGGATTCCTCTGCATCTGAATCCTCATAGGCAGATAAAGACATGTCTTCATATTCAGAAACCTCAGAGTCGTCGGACTCTCAGTTGGTTAAAGCTGCTGGGGACAGGTCTCTCTTTCTCTTAGCGGGAGAAGGCTGGCTTCCCCTAATCAGCATAATCAGGTCTTCTGCCATTTTAAACATTTGAGATTGTGGCAAGGAAGCAGGCACTTGAGTTTGGGTTGTTTTGTTTAGGTGTAGCTCATACTCTTGGCCTTAGAAACTCAGTAGTTTTAGAAAGAACTGAAGACGTGAAAGAAGTCATCGGTTTGTGTTGAATATCAGTAATGCGAAGAACTTCCTCAGAAGCCGGTGCCTGCACAGCAGCTCCAGACCCATCCAAGGTAGAGACATCAGCAGGTTCCGTAATCAAAGAAGAGTCTTGCAGCATACCGGACTCCGAACGGGTCTCGGTAGCGGCCTGCAAATTAATCAAAATGGGCATCAGGGTCTGCGAAAGTGCCTCACTGAGTACCGGCGAACTGGCAACTAGCTTAACGGAAGCATTGTCTGCAGTTTTGGACCTGTGAGGTCTGTCTCTGTCTTTATCCTTATGTTTTTTTCAGAAGATCAGAAGACAGACGGATTACTGAAGCCATTTCAGAATACGGAGATCAAAAACGAAAGTATTTAGCTACAATAAAGGCCTGACGATGAATGGTTCAGGCGTTGAACAAAGCACGAAACCGACAGCAAGGTACGTCATAGTCTGGGCCTAAATAGGTGATACAGTAAAAATGGAAATCTCGGTGTGGTATTTGCTTTCTACAGGCGAGACAATTGTTAATTTTTTCTGACATCGGTAGAGGAAGAAAAAAGGATCCCCAACGGGGTACTTAGCTTTAGAAGACTTCAGGATAATTCAATTTGGAAACAAAAACTCAGGTAGCGGCCGACCGGCACTCATGTGAACTGCTTCTGTTTTGGGCTCCTCGGCAAGTAAGACTGATGTAATGGCGTCGGCTGCCTGTTTTTATACCCCTGACGACCTGACATCAGTCCTGAAGTGACAGCAACCGATGAAGAAATACTAAATCTCTAGTATTCGGGCCGACTGAGGGCTACCTGCTGGCAGATAACCCAAGAGTGATGACTACAACAATGAAACACAAAGAACATCCAGATATAGCGATCCATGAAAAGAAGACAAAAGTAGCATTGATCTCACCACACCCAGTGACTACAGTGTCTTACGTACAGAGATACACAAAGTCATAAAATATCAGTATTTGCAGGCAGAAATGAGAGTAATGTGGAAGAAAGATACCCAGAAAGTTCCAATAGTAGTAGGAGCAACAGGTCTTATAAAAATGACTCTACATTCATATTTAGATATGTTAACAACAGATGTAACTCCATATGGAGTCATTACTGGGCACATTGTGGGTGCTGCGAAAAGCACCTCTGGCTGACACCAAAGATTGAAACAATACTAACCTCATGAACATTAATAATACTTTGACTTAGGGACCATTCCCATCATGGTGTTAGAAACCCAAAAAATGTGGAGAAAATAGAAAAAATATTATACTCAAAGCAGAAAGTATTCTGAGAAATAAGCCAACATGGGAATTGAGAAAGGAGATTTTGGCAATAGGGGATGACTGCAATTATGGGTCTAAAAGATAGGCAAGAGGAGGCTGGAATTTAATGGAAAAAATTAGCAAAGGAACCAAGGTATTGGGTGCAAATAATTACACAGGGAAAGGTAACAGAATGGGAACAGGCCAAGAATACATTTGGACTATAAGCTAGGGACTGCCTTCCCTATCAAGGCCTGATAGAGTGTAGGCAAACAGAAAGGAATCCTAAGTGAAAGACTAGCACTAGTAGAGTTTTCAGTAGACACTAAAACAGAAGATGCTGTTAAAAAGTGATAATTAGCAGGGCACATAAAATATTGCATGGCAACTGTTAGGAATCAGTTAGAGGAGGTTAGAAAGGATTGGGAAGATTTACTTATTTATTTATTTTATTTAACATTTTTTAAATGGGAAAGTCCGACTTGGAACAAAGCCAGTTTTCAGCGGAGGCCCGGGGAGAAATGCTCCAGACGCATGTCTTTGTAATGTGGGAGGAAACTGGAGCACCCAGAGGAAACCCACACGAACGCTCCCTGCATGCAGACTCCGCACAGAAGGCACCCCAGCCGAGAATCAAATCGGAGAACCTCTTGCTGTGAGGTGACAACGCTACCACTGCACCACTACGTCATCCACAAAAGATAGACTGGATAAGCAATTCAAAAACAAACAATGGAAGAATACAAGCACAACTTCCAAATATGCAACAAATTCTAGAATATTTGGGATTTTGGTTGGTAGTTTTTTGCATAGGCATTTTTTTAAACTCCAAGCAGACTCCAAATATTTTTTCCTCAGGTAGACAGCAAATGTTGGAGGTGTGATGGGGAAGAAAGAGGTAATGTGGAACACATCCTTTGGTAGTGTAATGAGTTAGCAACTTAAAAAAAATTAAGCCAAATTTAAACACTGGTGTACAATGCTACCATAAATAACCATGAACCAAAACTTGATAGCATTCATTCGGAGAGCTGGCAGGTGCTCTAATATAGCACTTGATATTGTATACCATAGTAATAAAAATAATACATTTATTCAGAAAATATTAAATAAAATCACAATAATCTCTATGGCTAAGCTCTTTCATCTCATAAAATTATTAAAGAGACTACCTCAAAACTAACAGTCATTCCAAGGCCAATGACAACAGTTTGACAAGTGTATACTATTAAAGAATATACCGCCTTAAAACAGGGCAATTGGCTTAATTATGTCCCTGACTGAACAATAAGTTCTTAATTTAAAGTGTTTATAAGATAAGGAGGGTCTTAGAATGACACTTGGTTCTGAAGAAGTCTGTTAGCAATTCTGTGAGACAAAAGCACTTCATTTTATTTATTACTTTCTGAATAAATGTATTATTTTTACTACTGTGGTACAGCGAGTGTTATATTAGAACACCTGCCATCTCTCCGAACGCTATCACATTTAGATTTTAAAAAGCCTCCACAGACTACTTTGTCAGAAATACTGGGTGAGCAAAGTGGTGCAATTAACAAAATGATTTTCTGAGCTGTGATACGGGATCTGAATAGCCTAGACATAGTAATGCCTTGATGAGTTTAATTCTGGTGGCTGACAAAAAAGCAATTACTAGAAAATAGAATTATGGGAACACTATATGCAGGGTGGAAGGTTGGCATAATGGTTAAGGTGCTTACCTCAGAAACACAAGGTGCAGGCTTTGATTCAAACATGGGATAGTTAATAAAATATAGTTAACAATTAGTCTAGTACTAACCTATGAATAATGTTTTGGAATAGGAATGAGGTTTAAGGGAAGGCAGGAACTAAAGGAGCTATGTAACGTTTGACTGACAATGACTGGATAGATTCGAAGTGATGTATAATGTCTTCAACTGAAAATATGTAAATATGGTTTGTTTTCATTTATATAAATGTATGATTGTTTTTGTCATAATTCAATAAAGATGTTTCTTGTTAAAAAAAGGAAAGGCTATTTACACAAAAAGGAAAAAAAGCTCCATATTATTTTAACCATCCAGAATGATGCCAGGGTCTAACTGTATTAAATTGTGGTAAATTTCTGGTGTACTACGATCAAGACCTGACAGTTATATTAGTTTGTGATGCTTCTACATATAGTACTGGAACTGCGACACAATATGCTCTGCTATTTAGTGAAGTAAGACCTAATGTTTATGCATCTAAAACATTTGTTCAGCACAAAGCAAAACACAAATTGCAAAAAGAAGGACTTGGTTTGGCTTTTGGAGTTAAGAATTTCCAGACACGTTTAGGATAGGAGATTCAGATTGGTTACACACTATAAACCATGGTTAACACAGTTTGGTGAGCATTACACTCTCTGCCTGACATGTACCCAGAAAATATGTAATCATCTCAGCATATGAATACTGGCATACTAACTAGAAAAGAATATCTACACTTATTTCAGGGTCCATTCTGGAATACCGCATTCATGGTTGTGGGTATTTACATAGCTAAAATATGGTTTACTATTGCAATCTCGTAGTGCAGGTGATCGAACAATATGTGGTTGAAAGGCAAGTTTCAAAGTGGCACAATGCCGAACAAGACTACTACGAATTCACAATAATGAATGTGAAGTGTAATTCGGTAGTCTAAGTTTGGTACTGTGAGTGGAGATTGCTGTACAGTGAGGAACAGAGAATTTACCCTTTTCCTCACTGTAGTGTAATGTCGGAGTTGGTATATATAATTCGCAGACATTGTGGGGGGTGCAGGGCAGTCCCCCCCCCCCCGGCAAAACAGTAAAAAACATGTGCTGCTGACTTGAAAGTCTAACCGTACGTTACACTGAATAGCTTGGATGACTGTTATTTTTGAATAAAGTCGAATGTGGACGCTGGTGAACTGACAGTTGATACTGTGTAGGAGTCAGGATTACGGTTCTGACATTATATTTAGCTAATTTAAGCAAACGAAGAAAGTGCTTTCTTCATTTCAACAGTAAACCCTGAAACAGTTGGAAATGTTTTATATAAATGAAATTCCATTACAATTTAGAACCAGTAAAGTTGAGACATTCAAAAAGACAGTCACAGCAGTCAAAAAAAAAATAAAATGTTAAGCAATATCTGCAAAAATGAGGCTAAATACACTTTCTTTCTTTACACTGGTTAACTAATGTAAATACTATAAGTCTCTAGAAATGTACTTGCAAATGCAATGAATGGAACAACTTCCCTATCTGTACATATTGTTTGTATTACAAATACTGCATCTGAACACTGCCAGAGATATTATCCATGAATAATCTTACACTTAGTGTATGTATTTACCTCTACATTTATTCAAAGTGAAACTGATATATGACGCCTAATCTGCTTTTGTAACTACTATTGCACTTTTTACTCATGCTGTGACTGAAAGGGTCACTTACCTGGTTAAGCAATTATAGAATAAGTAAATAAAATAGACTTGACAAGATTATTTATTGCGTATGTGTTACAAGAACTTAGTTATGGAGTACGGTACTTGGCTAATATCAGAAAAGCTTCATCTCTTTGTCAAACAAAGTGGGACTTTCTATTCCACTAGTGCATCCTAATATCAACAGTATAGGGAAGGTATGGTCTGATATTAAAGGCTGAAAGAAACAAATGTCGACTACAGTGCTGGATGTGAAATATGAATTCTCATTATGTTTTGGTACAGTACAGAACCACATCTTAGTAGTCTACTATCACTGACCTGTAGAATTATTTCTTAATAAACACATCAGAAATAGAGCTAATCAAACCAAACATTAATGTACACAAGAAATGTTATTTGAATAAATTTCACCAAGATAAGCATAAAGAGAAACAATAATCCATGAATTAGACTCTGGTATCTTTGACATACAAATCAAAATGGTCCCAAGAGGATTTCAAGTGTAATAAGTGAGCAGACAGGCCCATTTTCATTTCAAATTGAAGGTACAGACTTGGATTGTCACAAACAGAAGATACATTGATCATGTGGGGACTGGAGAATCTTGTTGGTATTCACGATCCTGAAGAATAAAGTGCATTTACAGAAACAGTCTGTAAATAACATGTTAATGCTGGCAATGCCAGACTGGAGATATCTGTAGAAGGTTAACAAATCACTCCAGTACTCTGACGGTTTTATGATGGTGTTTCTGTTAACAGACTCTCTGTTGCACTAAGTAATAATTTGTCTACCTCAGTTCAGAAAGGTAATATCCCTTGAACAATGACATAATTGTCTCTCTCGTACTCAATGGGAGGTCATGTATTAGACTGAGATTTGTACTTAGAAAGTGACAATGCTGAGCGTCCATAAAAGGAAGCCAGTCTACAAAATAAAATGTTTCATCATGTTCATATGATAAAAATGCATCTAAAAGGCATACATGTTCTACTTCTCAGCTCTTTTTCAATACAATACACAAAACACTTTTCCAGTAATCATCCGAGTGGATATCAAACTGTCACTTACATGAAGTACACTATTACACCTCATTCAAGCAAGTTTTACTACTGAAGAGCTTTCAAACCAATCAAGGCACATTTCTAATTTACATATTTCTGGCACCAGCTTTTCAATATGAGAGAACAATAACCCCATCCCTTAGTGTTTTCACTGAAGCAAAAAGAACAATACCCCCATCCCTTAGTGTTTTCACTGAAGCAAAAAGTCTTGAAATGTACATAGGTTCAAATGGAGATGAGAAGATGCAAGTTTTTCTTAAGATCAGCCTGCCAAACATTACTGCATGCATGTAATCTAAATGTTAGAAATACACATTCTAAAGACCTTTCATGTACAATAGACTGAAGTAATATCTTTCTGTCAGAATGGCTATTATGGCTACTTTAGCATGGAATGTAAATACCCTTACAGATACAGACAAAAATCAAGGGTACTGAATTATATTAAGAAATGCAGAGTGGAAATGGCAATACTGTAAAAGGCACAGTTGGAAAGAAATTACCATGTGAATTTGACAAAGAAAGGATTTCAGGATGGTCATTCAGCAGAATAGTGGGGACAAAGAAAAAGGGGGTGAATAATACTAATTAAAAGATGTGCTCCAATATTCATAGAAAAGGGAAAATATATATGTATGTATGTATGTATTTTTATTTATATATATATTTGTTTACTGGGGTACGGGTCTGATCAATACTGACCAATTTCAGCCTCAGCCTGGGTGACATACAAAATTTTTTACAAACAAAAAATACAGAAATGTAAGCAATAACAGAATAGTTTAAACAAATTACATACAAAAACTATGTATATGCATTCCAGTGAATAAGCACAGTTCCATGTACAATCAAGCAGAAAGCAGAGTTCAACATACAATATTTACAAAAACACAAGAAAAACAGACAATAATGGTAAACTTGTGGTAAGGATCTATTGGCAAAGCAGAAGGATTACGAAGGAATGTATTTACATTCCACCAAAATTATTGATATTGCGCTTTAAAAATTTTGGGAGAAATAATCTTTCAGTAGGGAATACTATTTATGGATGGGGCTGAAACTTGATTTGCAATAATGAGGTTGTATCAGGGGAAAATCTGAAATAATATAAGAGAATATTTGGTATGGAATCGGTGAATTCAGTAGTAGGAACTCTGACAGAATTTACATATCATTCCCCAAGGTGCAATAACTGGGAGTATATTAGATAGAATTCATATTTCACAGCCATGTGTACATTTAATTGAAAGCTTTAACACACACTGAGTAAATATTTCAGATCATGCAGTGCAACAAACTAAGATAAAAATGCACGGTAATGAAGTAAAAATGAACTACTGGTGCTTTCCTACTTACCTGTTAAATAAAGAAGAATTAAAGGAATGGGTAACGGAAATGATTTGAGAGTTACTGGGGAAGGTAGAAATGTCTTCTGAGATATAGCTGGTGAGTGGAATAAAACAAAAATGGAGTTTAAAAACAGGGTAGAGATAACATACAATGAGATATGGGAAAGAAGTAAAACTATTATTTAGAGGTCCTGACAAAGGTTAAAGTATTGCAAAATAAGGGGCATCTGACAGAACAAGAGGAGCAACTGCACAGTGGTAAAAGGAAAGTAAGGAGATTACTGGGAGAATATATAATAGTTCAGAAAGGTTGCTGTTAAGCAACTGTTTTTAGCTAAAAACATCAGAGCACAAAATTTTTAAGCACAATGACTTATGCAACATAAAGTAGAATGGGCTGTCGAGATCCTATACAGGTATTACAAACATTCTGGAAATTGTATGAACATTAATATAAGGCAGAGGAATGTGGAAACCAAGAAATGGCACAAATGGAAATATTATAGTAGACTTTATGCCATGGGGAGGGGAAGATGATACACAACAATTAACTGTAAAGCAGTATTATCTCAATTTACTGGTCGAGGGCATGTATGCTCATAGGGGATCTGGAAGTAATTAAAAGTCTAGAAATTCTGGTAGTAAATAAGGACGACTCTGACTGTACTTAACACTACAGAACAGACATTTATGCTTGATGTTTTACAATTATTTATTGTAAGGCATTTATTCCAGGAATAAGTTTTCACACACAAATATTTCCTCTCACATATGATATTCACATATGCTGCATCTGTTAAAATACCTGGTCAGCCAGGATATGACAGGTGTGTGAAGTTAAATTATTCCACTTCCTTTCAACTGTGCAAGACTGTTCTCACTTACAGTAGGGACAGATCTGTTGTGAGCACGAACCATGACTGTGCACCGAAAAATAGAGGAAGCAATATGTCAGTTGTCTTACAATGGGAATTGGTCTTATGACTGCAAGTTACTTAATAAACTGAATGTTATTTCCCCTGCAAGTCTTAACTGAAATCTAACACAGTATAAAAATAGATTCAATCAAGCAATAGTGTCTACAAATAAGTTGATCCTTCCAAATTCTGTTTGTCTGTGTGACCTTTTTACCCTTTGGCTTGGATGTTAGTTTGGATATTTTGCAGGCACCTTAACGTTTATGGCCATCAGGTGGGTTTAAAGACCCTGGGTTTCTGAAGTATAGCTAAACAATCCACTTACACTGTGCTGATTAGGTTAATAAAAAGGCCAAAACATGCATGCCCACATCTAGTGCCACCTGGCTTTATTGGCCTGAATGTAACCATAAAGACTTAAAAGAAAAATGTCATGGGCATTTAAAAGACCATGTAGCTGAAACACTTGATGCCCTTAAGGCATCATCTGCATGTATCCCATGGGCCTCCATTACAAAGGGGTTTATGGTATCACACTGTGAAAACTCTACTTTTGCTGTTTTTTTCTTGCAGTTTTTTCCCTACACAACAAGGTGATTTAGGATTGCCTGATTTCAGTGGATACTTTAGAGCTATGCAGTTAAGGCTCATATACATAATATAAGCAGAAGGTTATAAATTAAAGTGGAAAGAGATGATGTTGAAATGGTAGAAGTTCAAGAAATAAGGAGAAAGTAGGACTTTGGATGCAGACCCTTAATGAGAATAACAATATTCAGTAATCCAATGACAACTGGTTCATATTTCATAGAAGATTATATTCATAAAGTTGCAGAAAGTATTGTAAGAACTAAGCCAACATGGGAATGCAGAAAGAAGATTTTGCCATTAGGGATTACTGCAAGAGATATAGAATGTAAGGAAGCAGGGGATGGGCTTTACTGGAGAAAACTGGCAATGTTTTTTGTGCATGCGCAATACTTTCTGTGCTAGACCACTTGACCTTTCAGATTAAATATGGGTGATGTAATTGTTCAAATAATGATCTATGCAAACACTGAGTAATATGACTGCAAAGTTTTCTTCTTGGGAACAAACTAGACAGGGAAAGTGACTATAGAGAGAGATAAGGCCAAGTTTGGACTGCAGGTTAGATACTGCCATTCCTACCAAGGATGGATAGCAGAGTATAGACAAAAGAGAAAGGAACAGATGAGTGCTATGTGAAACACCAGCTATGGTAGAGGTTTTAGCCAAATTTAGAGCAGAAGCTGTCTTTAAAAAGGGGATATTTATAGGAAATATTAACTACTGCATGATAAATGTAAGACCCAATCAGAGGAAGTTAGAAAAACTGGTAAGACAGAATGAAAAGACAATTTACAAAGAATCAATGGAACAACATCTGTATGGCTCCCAAGTATGCAACAAAATCCAGAAAGTTTAGAGATTTTGTTTGGAAATGATTACAAAATGTTTTACACCCCAAGCAGACTTCAGAGATTTTTTTCCTCAGTTAGACAGGAAATGCTGGAGGCGTGACTGAAATGACACAGGTTACTGGGAACATGTTTTTTTTTTCAGATTGTGACAAGCTGGCAGATTTTAAAACTTCTGTACAGAGTACTCTGTCAGAAATACTGGGTAAGCAAACTAAGGAAATTATTATTTTGAGATAGGACTCAGGATCTGAACTGCTTTTACATAGTGAGAAATTTAACATTACTGGCTGACAAAAAAAATTGCTACTAAATGGAATTCAAATGGGTGGGTTTTGCATAATGGTTAAGGTCTTCACCTCACAGACACAAGATACAAGGTTTGATTCTGACCTGAGGTTATTGGCGAGGCTTGAAATCAGAGCAGTTAACCTATTATTTAAACCCTTAAGAACAGTAGTCAGGAATTTGGGGACACACACAGACAATCATCTAACCTTTGACCACCACTTGTCTATAGCAGTGAGGAAATCACTCTGTTGTGCAACTTATAAATAAAAGCATGGCATTTAGGTCCGAGGAAATCATTGTTCCACTGTATTTGGCATTCATCACACCTACATTTGAGGACAAAGCCCCTTTTGGTATGTACCTAAGAACCTATGAAAATGTAAACCAACTATAATTGAAATACTGAACATTGTAAAGGAGATAAAAGAACTAGGGGTGGGACCTTTGGAAAAGGGAAGGAGCAAATTACATAGAAATACATGGAATTTGTGGGAACAAAACTTGCAGAAAAGTGTTCAGGCGCTGGAATGAGGTTTGATGAAAGGCAGTAACTGAGAAGTTTATGTAACGGAGAGGACATTTGTTAAAAAGAAACAACATATATGTAATATGTAATGTACAAAGCATGACTATGATGAATGATAATATGGCTTGGTTTTTTTTCTATTAATATATGTGTGCCTATGTCTTGGATAATTCAATAAAGGTGTTTAAAAAATAACTATGGACCCCAAACAGTTAAATCAAAGGTTTATTTTTGACCTCAGATAAAAAAAAAGGCTTGAACAAACAGTGTTCAGTGTAAACTATTAGAAGAGTAGTCTGTGTGACCCTATATAAAATGTACATATGTGGTGCAATAGAGTGTTTACTTAGAAAGTTGATGTCAGAAACCTGCAACTACAAACTGGTCTCTAAAAGCATATAATGTGCTCTAATTCAAAATGTTTTTCATGGCAAAATCATAGCGAGTGCAAAAACAGTAAACAGCTCTAAAGTACTTTTAATTCAAAGCACAAGTACAAGGTAAAGATATTTAATGATAGTCATAATTACACTATATATATATATATGGTTCTACCTGACATAATCGAAACCACACAACACCGACAACCACATCACCGACACCACATATTCGACAGTCCATAAACACGAAACCCCATACAAAACAAAACACATCCCCATTCCACAAACCACACACACAACACAAGCACACCAAAATCCTTACAAGCCCACACTAAACCTTACCCTCCCTTAAAACCCTAAAACCTAAACCCTAACCGCCCTAACCCCCCCCCCCTAACCCTCACCCAACCCACCCCCCACCCCCCTAACCCCAACTCACTTAACCACCCCTATCGCTCCTAACCCTAACTCACTAAACCCCCACCCTATCGCCTCCCTAACCCTAACTCACTTAACCCACCCCTATCCCCACAGACCGTCAATCTCCACACTTACCTCGGTCTTCTGCATTGTCGATGTTCTGCAACCCGCGAGCGTCGGGGTCTTCTCTTTCTTCGATCTTCTGGAGATGTCGGTCTTCTCTGTGTCGCGAAGTCAGGTAGAACCATATATATATATATATATATATATATATATATATATATATATATACACACACACAGACACCACACACACACACACACAATAGAAAGGAATGCTATATATAACTTAATTGTTCTTATTTAACAGATGCATGCAAGGCATGTGAAAATAAAATCAAAGCAGTAACATAATTAGCAACAGTTATCTTGCAAAAAAAAAATCTATGTATCATTTTCTTCTTTGTTACTGATCCTATGCGAATTTATGATGCTAAAGAAATTTTATGAAAATGAGTTGCAGTTGTACCTACATTAATCTACTTTTGAAATATAAATGTGCAACCACAAACTTACCTTGTATAGGGCATCAACCTTCATGATGAATCCATCTAAGCCAGGCATGTTGGTCATGGACTGAAACTCGGGTAATTCTGAGGCAAAGTGGGCATCAAATGGTACATCATGAAAGTACTTATCTGTCACTTCTGGTAGGTTTCGATCCTTTAATGTGCAAAACAGAAGACATGAACAAAAAGGAAAAACTGAAAGATGAAATCTGAACAACAGTGAATAAAATATAAAATAAGAGAAAAATAGAGCTCCTTTCCTAAAAACTGAGACAGTGTAGTCAAGCAGTTACAATATCTGAACCTACATTTCTTGAATACCCCTGTAAGCTTCCAACATATGCAGAAGCAACATCTGAAACTGCTATTGGGATTACTGAAAATGTATCTCACATGCAGTTACCTCTGATCCACTGCTCACACCAGAAGATAATGTAGAAAAGGAAAAAGTGTGTTGTCTTCCCTTTGAAGTTAGTGTTGATACATACAGTAACATGGTTGGCATAGCTCCACATGCGGTACAATACAAGCAAATCTTGTTCAGGTACACAGCCTTGTAAGGGTAAAGACCTGCTTAATCAATGTGAACATTCTCCTCTTCCAAGGCTCAGAAAGGGATATGTTAATTTGGCAAGCAATTCTTACCCCTCTGACTTTCAGCATTTACTAATCTTAGCACAAGGCTTCCATTTTTCCTAAGCCATGTGTCTTTGATCAATGCTACTTTTGACAGGGGTGCTTTTAGCCTCATTTTCTAGATATGACATTTTCAATGTGTACCACACTCTTTCATACCCGCAGTGGTGGTGCTGCGGTAGCGTTGTCACCTCACAGTAAGACGCTGTCCGGTTCGATTCTCAGCTAGAGCGTCTTCTGCGTGGAGACATGCATGAATGGGCGTACCTTCGTTGAAGGTTGTGCGTCAGGGCTGGTAACTCGGCACGTAAAAATCAACTACCAATCATTAAGCAGACCGGAGTTCTGCTGTGGCGACCCCTAACTGGGAAAAGCCGAAAGATGACACATACACCACACTCTTTCATACACCTCACCAAATACACTGCCTCCAAAGCAGGATGAACCATGTCTTGGCTGTATCTTAGAAGATAAATCAGGAATAAATAAACTGTTCTACACTACAACTCCAGGCTAGAAAGTGTGTTTTGTACATTTAACGCAGGGATAGTGGATTCTGTAAAGGATATATTCTCACTTTTTAAATCCGCTGTCCAACACAGAAATCCTCTCCAAACAGATAATTTACTGTCATAAAACCTGTGTTAAGAGATACAACTGAAGAACTAGGCAAAGAATTCAAAAGCACTTCTGCAACCTGCACTGCCACCTTCCCCCCAACTATCAACACTTTCCCCTGTTGTGGCCTCCTCAGACTATCCAGACAGATAGTCTTTCTTTTTTTTTCTCACACAGTCATAGTTTTCAACCAGGCTCCAAGAAGTCAAGGAATTCTAGATGCTCTAAGCGCATATCAGAGTCTCCCAACCTTCTGATACTGTGATGGCCCAAATAAATATCATGACAAAGGAAAGAACTTCAGTCTATTTTTTTCAAAAGTAAGTTGTGTCCAAGGCTTAATGGTCAAAGCTAACAACATAGTAGCTTTTAATAAAAGAAGATAAATGCTTGTGAAGCGACATAAATGGTTAATGCCTGCCTCACTACCGCCCCTCCAAAAAAGCTAGCTTCTGTTTTCTTCTGGTAACAGATTTGGATGAAAGTGAAAGAACAAACAGTAAAAGTCATATATTTTAAGTTCCTGGCATCACAGAAATACCAAGCATGTGTCCTCACAACCACTCCAAAAAGACAGCAATCTTCTGTGTACCCCTCAGATGTCAGACTGGGATGAATATGAGAGAACTGATGGGCACAATAACATATTTCAACTCTCTGCTATCAGGCATATGTACACAGCATAGGTTCATTGGTAGGTACTAGGCTATCGGCCCAAGGGCCTAAGTAAGCCTAGCCAACAAAGTTCCCTGGCTTATGCCAACCCAAGAAAGTTAATTTCCTGTGCCTCTGTTGAGCAGAGCCACAGAACTGATCCCTGGGGTGTACTTCCCATTTCCCATCCACTCATCAAGATATTTCTTGAAGAGTGTTAATGAGGAACTTTGCTTGACATAGATGGGTAGCTTGTTCCAGAGTATGGGAAGTCTCTGGGACAGGAATCTATCCCTTCAGCAAGTCCTGTTTATTGTGATGACAAGGTTTAGGTCCCTATAGCATGTAGCTTGGAGGAATTGGGATTTCTTTAAGTGTAGCATGTCCAACAGCTCTGGGTTTAACATAGCTTTATATGTTAGGCAGAGATCACCTCGGAGTAGGCGATATGCTACAGAGTAAAGCTGGAGTTTTTTGAGACGATCAGTGAAGGGCATCTGTTTGAGGCCAGCAATTCTCTTTGTGAGGTACTTCTGTGGCCTTTCCAGCTGCTGCAGATGTCTTGTGAGGTACATTCCAAAAGGGGCGTTGTACTATATAATGGGTCTAATGAGTGTCGAGTAGAGGGGAAAAATGACCTCATTTTCCTAAATGAGAACCGTTCTGTGATGAGGTGTGCCATGTAGATGGAATTCCTGACTACTGTGGCAATGTGTTTATTAAAGGAGAGACTACTGTCTACCTGGGTCCCAACTCTTATCACACATTCGGTGTTGAGAAGACTGCTGCCTACGTGGTAGTTATGGGTACAGAGTTTTTACCAAAGGGGATAACAATGCACTTTTTGGCATTGAGCTTGAGGCCATGGCTCTGACACCAAGCATCTGTCTCAGTAAGGCCCTTCTGTAGGATGTCAACATCATTTGGGGACTTGACTATAGCTCCTAGTTTGTAGCCATCTGCGAACTTTGTTAGCCAGAGGCCTTCTATGTTAGCCTGTACTTCAGAGACGTAGATACCAAACAGGAGAGGTCCCAGGATTGAACCCTGTGGTACTTAACTTGTCACTAGTTTGATGTCAGATTTGGAGTCTGCAACTTTTACAGTGTAGGTTCTGTCAGTGAGCCATTTGGCAATCCATCTTGTGACATAGGGATTTATACCTAGTTTAGTGAGTTTAGCTATAATTCCAGAATGGGGGATGGTGTTGAAAGCCTTGGCGAGGTCAAGATAGACCTAAGGCCTAAGAAATTGACCAGGTTCAGGAGGCAAGATCTGCCTTTCACAAACCCAAACTGGGTTGGGTCCAGAGTGTGGAAGCTACCAATGTCTTTGTTTATGAATTCCATGATGATACATTCCATGGCCTTGCAGACCAGGCTGGTCAGGCTAATAGGACGATAGTTCCCAGGGTCAGTGGTGGCTCCCCCTTTGTGGAGTGGGATAACTGTTGCTGTGTGCCATTCAGTGGGCACAAAGCCTGACATGAGGCTATGATTGAACATGGTGCTTAGGTGGGGAGCCAGTTCGTTCTGAAGTTCATGAAAAACGCAGCCTGGGATGTTGTCCCGTCCCATGGATGCTGTGTTTTTGGCTTTAGAGAGTGCTGCTTTTACCTGTGAAGTTGTGATTAGAGGGGCTCTGCATTCTTCCTGTATAGATATGGGCCCTTTAGGGCGTGAGAGGGGGGTAAAGTTAGCACTGAACCTATCTGCCAGGATGTTGGCAATATCAATTGGTTCTGTAATTTTTGTGCCATTGTGCTGTAACTCAGAGCAGATATGGGTGTTGCCACTGAGATTCTTGACATAGCTATAGAATGATTTGTGGCTGTCCTTAGAATCACTGGCAATCTTGTTTTCATAGCTAGCTTTGGAGGATCTTATAAGGGATCTCAACTTCTTGCTGAGGCTGACCAGGGAGCTCCTCCACTCATGGGATTTTACTCTCTTTTGCAACAATTTCTTGCCTCCTTACTCCTATCTCCAAAAGACAGCCACCTGCATACTTGTTTGATTATGAGCAAACTGAAAACAAAGTAATGATTATAGGTTCATAGATTAGTACTAGGCTAATTGCCCTTGTCAGCCATTTTAAGCCTAGCCAATTTCCCCATGTGAGAATCAAACCCTGCACCTTGTGTCTGCAAGGTAAACACTTTAACCATTCTGCCATCCTCACACCATGTATTTCAATGTTTTGTTACTAGATAGTAAACTGTCCATAGAGAAGTTATGGTGAGCTTCTGTATACACCTTTGAGGAACGTTGAAGAAATAATGACCACACTGTCCCAAGCCCTCACACAAGCCACAAAGGCATTCTGCACACACCTATAACACTTGATTGTGAGAAAAATAATGAAATAATGATCATAATGTACTTGGCTCCTACACAAGCTACAGTGACCTGCTGTGCACATTACTAAGCAGAGCCCATTTTAAGCTATGTAGGGAATAAGACAGAGGTTGAGGATGGAACCTGCCACAGTAAGCTTTTGTCAGAATCCTCTTATACTGACAGGGATCTAAAGGTTCAACAGGCCACAAGAAGCTCTGAACATCTAGATGATCTTATCTGTATTTTAAACCTTATTTTTATTATTATTTTTTGGCCATTTTCCCCATCTACCTACCAGTTTTCAGCCCCTTCCTGATCAATCAACCTGTTCAATTCCCATAACAGGGGTAAGTGTCTACCAGGAGAAGCCATCATTTAGGCAACCACTGGGAAGGTTTAGCATTTTGCTTGGTGACTATAACCACCAGCACACACTCATCCAAGCTCCAGAAAATCACACTAACTCATACCCCTAGCAGGCAATGCCCTTTTACTCTTCCCCCCTCCCTGCCTGGTTCTTCCAGTGCCAGGGAGACAAATCAAAGCCCAATCAACTAGGCTGTTCCACCTCTCTGTGTCATGAAGCAACATGCAAAGCCTTATTTTTGACAGATAATTAATTTTAGATTTTTTTTTTATTGCTAGCCAGAAAAGATATGTATATGACTGCAAATAAAAAAATGGTGGCATGTTTACACTTATGCACACAAACACACATACTGAAAATTTTCTTGTTAAGTCAGGGCTGTCACAAAATCAACTGATATTTTTTTTCACGTCACCTCATAGACTTACAGTATGGCAACTTAAACAATGCCCTAGCAAAACATCACAAAATCCAACCTGGACATGACAATTTCATTTTCCACATTCTGGATCATCTACCCAATGAAGAACTACAAGGACCACACAACGACTACCTGGAAAAGAGAGTTGGAATGGCAAATAAGGTTGGAATCCCAAACACCACTGGGACTAAACACACAGGTCTCCATAAACAGGGTCCTGAACCTCAGGAAACTAGTCCACTGTGCATACTACTAAATACTAAACACCAAATGATACTGTAAGAATCTGAAGTTTACATCCTATAGTAAGTACAGTTGTGTACATTTACCATAAATGTAGATGTTCGAGTGTATTCACTGTTGCAGTCATCACATTTGGGTAATCTGCCTGCAGGTAGCCCTCTGCCAGCCTGAATACCAGAGTCTTGGGATTTCTGTGTCGGATGCTGTAGCTTCTTCCATGACGTCAGGTTGTCACGGGTATAAAACATGCAGCTGACGCCATTACATCAGTTTTTCTTGCCCCAGATGTCAGGTGCCCCCACAACAGGAAGCAATTACATGGTATGAAACATCCCCAGGAAAAAGCAAATACACATGATATAAAATGTGCCAAACAAAAAGGATAGATAACAGTAAAGAGAAGTCAGAGGGCTGGAGGAAGGGTAACCAGGACTGCAACAGTGAATACACTCGAACATCTACATTTATGGTAAGTGTACACAACTGTACTATGCTCTTCATGTTTCACTGTTGCAGTCATCACATTTGGGTTGATTCCCAAAGCTAAGGAATGGTGAAGGCAGTTAAGGAGCATTAGGGCTAGCAATGAAGCCCTGTAAGACTGCTGTGGCAAATCCAGCTCTGGATTTAGAAAAGATAGGCAAGTGGTAATGCTTGGTGAAAGTATGTACAGAGCTCCAGGTTGCAGCTTCCAGGATGTCCCTGATAGGGACTCCTCTGAGAAAAGCAGAAGAGGTAGATGCAGCCCTGGTGGAATGTGTTCTTATCCCCTGTGGGGTAGGTTTTCCATGGTGCTTGTAGCAGAAATGGATTCAATGTGCTATCCATTTGGAAATGGTTTGTTCTGAAATGGCCTTCCCCTCTGCCCCTGCAACAAAGCTGACTAGTAGCTGGTCAGATTTTCTGAGAGGCTTAGTCCTGTCCAGATAGAATCTAAGCTGTCTGTGCATGTCCAGCGAATGCAATGTCCTTTCCCCTTTATTCTGGGGATTAGGGGAAAAAAGTAGGCAAATGAATGGGCTGGTTCAGAGCCACACTAGATACCACCTTGGGCATAAATGATGGATTAGTCCTGAGGGAAACCCTGTCCGCATGGAAGATAACGAAGTGTGCCACTGTCACAAGGGCATGCAATTCAGAAACACTTCTTGCAGAAGTGAAGGATAAAAGTAAAGCTGTTTCCAAGAAAGAAATTTCAACTCTGCTGTAGCAGCTGGTTCAAACGGGGGAAGAGTAAGTTTCTTCAACACAAAGTTTAGGTCCCAGGCTGGAGTGGGAGCTCTCCTGGGGGAGGTCTTAAATTTTTGGCCCCTCTAAGGAATTGTTTTAGCAGTGGATGAGAGAAGAGGGGTGGCTCAGTATTATAATGTGCTGATATGGCAGAGGCATGAATATTAATCGACGAGAAAGATAGGCCCTTGTGGAGCATTTCTGTTAAATAATCTAGAATATGAGGTAAGCTGGGCACCGTTGTGCCCATCCCTTGAGACTGGCTCCAGGAACAGTATCTTTTCTACTTTTCTGAATAGGATTTTCTAGTACTAGGCCTACTTGTCTCATGAACGACATCAAGAACCTGCTTACTGAAGGTTGCTACTGGTGAGCTCAGGGGATTAGCCAGGCTGCAAGGTTCAGGGTTTGAAGCGGAGGGTGCAGAATTTGGCCTGCCTGCTGGGACAGCAGGGAAGGAGTCTGAGGCAGGTGCCATAGTTGTAGCACTGTCAGACTGCACAAAAGGGGGTACCAGTGCTGGTGTGGCCAGTCCAGTGCATAAAGAATTGTCCTTGGCTTGTCCTGTTTGATCTATAGCAGGACCTTCCAGAGGAGAGGCAGAAGGGGGGAGGCATAAATCTGTTGGCAGGGTAATAGGTGTGATTTCTTCTCGTTGATGGTGTACCCCAGTGAAGTTAGAAGTCTCTTTACAAATGCCAGGTGCTGTAATAGCAAGCTCTGACTCTCTGCCGGAATCAGGCAATCATCCAAATATGGGTAAATCTGAATATTTCTCTGCCTGCAAAATGCAATGGCTGGAGCTAGGCACTTTGTGAAATTCTGGGCGCAGTAGATAAGCCAAAGGGAAGTGCAGAGAACTGATAGTGCATGGAGCCTGCCCTGAAGCGTAGTTATTTCCTGCAAGATTCCCTTATTGGGATATGCAGATAAGCTTCTTTTAAGTCTAGGGTTGCCAGCCAGGCATCTTTGGCTAGCATAGGAAGAAGCTGTTGAAGAGGTAGCATTTTAAATTTTGGAATGACCAGAAAGGTGTTGAGGATGGACAGGTCCAGGATAGGACACCAGGAGTTTTCTTTTCTGGGAACCAGGAACAGTCTTGAATAGAAACGTTGTCCCCTTTGTTCTGCTGGGATAGGTTGAACAGCCTTGATGCTGAGGAGAGAGAGAACTTGTTTTTGGGTGTCCACCCACTGGTTTGTGGGGAGGTCTGGCCATCCACTTGGGGATGGGAGAGAGTGGAAGTGGAATCAGTATCCCAGGGAAACTATGTTTAAAACCCATTTGTCTTGGGTAATGAATTCACAGTTTTTTGCATGCAGGGCGAGCTTTCCTCCTAAAGGTGCAAGTAGTTGAGCAAGGCTTGGAAGAGTTAAGGATAAGTCATTGTGCAATTTTTCCCCAGGGGGTGGCTTACTACTCCCTGCTTTGGAAGTGGCAGACCCCCACTGCTTAGATCTGTGCACAGCCTGAGACTGAAGTCTTGGTGGTCTGCTGCTTCTGGGTTTGGACTGAGAAGGCCTGGAAGGGACTGGAAAGGACCAGTTCTTTGAAGGCCAGTGCCTACTGAATATAGATGGCTGTACTTGTAAGAAATCTGTAACAGTTTGCATAGATTTAGCTTTTTCCTTCATTCATTTGAGGACGGAAGAATCGTCGGCAGTTTTGGATCTATGCGGTCTGTCTCTGTCTTTATCCTAACATTTTTTCGGAAGATCGGTAGTTGGATGGCTTAATGAAGCCATTTCGGAGTACAGAGATCGAGAATGAAAGTATTTAGCTACAAAAATAGCCCAACGATGAATAGTTTGGGCATTGAACAAGGCACAAAACCAACAGCAAGGGACATCGTGGACTGGGCCTAAACAGGTGAGAATGAAAATCTCTATGAGGTATTTGCTTTCCAAAGGCTCAGTTAGAGCAAGAAAAAAAGGATCCCCAACGGGGTACTTATCTTTTTGAAGACTTCAGGTCTGAAACTCGAAAACGAAAATTTCAGGAGTCGGCTGACCGGCACTTGCAAACTGCTTCTGCTTCGGGCACTGTATGGCAAGAAAGACTGATGTAATGGTGTCGGCTGCATGTTTTATACCCCTGACGACCTGACGTCATGGAAGAAGCGACAGCATCCGATGCAGAACTCCCAAGACTCTGGTATTCAGGCCGGCTGAGGGCCACCTGCAGGCAGATAACCCAAATATGATGACTGCAACAGTGGAACACAAAGAACATCCTACTTGCTAGATTTCAGCTGTAGAGCTCCCACTGCTGTCATCCGTTTTGGCTTTTGTTTCTTGTTCTTACTGATATCCTTAGTTTTGTGTGTGTATATATATATATATATATATATATATATATATATATATATTTTTTTTTTTAATTATTTTGACTTTTACTTTTTATTTTTTTTCTAGTCTCTACATGATATTTGTACCAGTTATCCAGGAATTTTCTGTCTTTTATGTCTTCTACACTTAATCTTCTGACAGATCTTAAGAAGCATAGGTGAAAACGCTTCCCTTCTGGTTAGTAAAGGCACCAGCAATCAAAAAACGCATGCTACGGTTTCCTTGGTGGTCTTGTCAATTACCATCTCTGCATTTTGCAATTGGTAAGCTACCACATACACATGGTTTCACATTTATCTGAATAGTTCATGCCCTCAAATTCACTGGACAAGGGAAAAAAAAGAGTAAAGAATGATTATGACTCAGAGAACTATGCTTACCTGATACAGTTTAGCTAGATGTGAATCATCTTGTGACTATTGATGTGACTATTTTAGGGCCTTGAGCACAGCTTGGATGGTTAGTTACAGAGCTGTATGCTTATGGTAAAGGTTGTTAGTTTGTACTGTGCACACATATCTTCTTATGGACTGTGTCATCTGATAGTGGTTATGACTTTTTTTACAGTCCATTTCCCTTGCTATTAATCATCTCAAAACCATTTTAGCAAAAAAGTCAAATGTTATCCAATGGCCATTATTATCACCCAATCATCCTCCATCTTTTCTTGCCATCATTTACATGTCCCTCTCAGTTGACTCACCTAATGCTCACACTCCATAGCCTGGTCCTCTGGCACCCAGCTCCAAACTTCTCCTTTAATTTTCTTGCCACTCATTGGTTAGAACCTTGCTCCCTCAGACCTATCAGATAACACTCCTTTTGTCATTATGCTAATGCGGATTACAATGGAAGTTTGTTAACCTGTGTATAAATAAGAGAGGAAATACTGACTTTTTAGATAACAAATGCGCTCATCTGTCACAAGGAATGGTTTAATAAACACTACTATTTGGAAAAGAAGATGAGACTCTCTCTCTCTCTATATATTTTTGCTTGAAATATTGGGACTGCTTACTCTGTTTCTACTTCTGTTTTAGTTTCGACCGTGCTTAATTACCTTGTTTTTTCCTCAGACAGAGCATTGAACAGTACATCTGTTCAGTCAGTACATCAGCCAGTGTTTCTGTGTTTACTTATACTTATGCTCTGGTATGCAGCATGTATTCAGGATATGACTTCACTGACTTGCCATTACAACAGATGTAAAAATCCTACATTTTTCATTGAGATTTTGGAGTAATTTGCTTGAGGAAGTACCTGAATTTTCAGGTGGTCTTTGTAAAGAAGTTACGTGCCCCTACCCTGTTTGTTGCCTGGTCTAGCATCAACAATGCAGTTATAACTAGGATTCTAGCCAACAACCCCATAAGCAAAGAGCACACTCTGCACACCGCTGTGATATGCTTGCCACTCGCTCATTAGTGACTAAATTCATAAACCTAATTTACAACAATCTCCTTCTCAAGCACATCTACAAATTTCCTGATTCTTTGGGATTTTTATCAAAACTTACCTGTCCAATTACAAAACGACACCAAAGAATTCTTAGTTGACCTAAATATAATACAACCAGTAAAATATCCTATCTGCCCCAAGTTAAAATCCATCAGCGTTTGTTAGATGTGGTCATAACAAACAACCCATCTATCCTTTCCTCTATTCTATCACTATCCACTCCTTCCATCTTTAGTAACCACCCTAGCCATCACTTTCTACCTGCACAACTTGGCACTTACGTTCTCTGCCCTAAACACATCTCCTTCAGGGTAAAATTGCTTTGTAAAATATACAAACGTATATCTTTCACCTCCATCTTAGACTGGTGACAAACATTAAACTCCACTGAGCCCAACTATGCAGGTGAGCAACTTATCAACTTCCTACTAAAACTTCAAGACAGATTTTTTCCCCTAGTTTCACTGGTATGCACTTCCAAGTAAAGATTTTGGCTAACTCAAAGCCCTTTTGAAACTCGGCGATTAAGACAAAAACTTACATACATGGAAACCTAACTTCAATGCCACTCACAAGGAAATGCTTTACCCAACTCCACAATCTAAACAAGCTAAAATGTTACTTACATGTACATCAATAAAATATACTCAAGACTTCATTCCTAACCCACTCATGACAACTAATGAAGATAATCACTCAGCAGGACATACCAACTGACATGGGGTCACCCCACATCCAATTACGTTGCTACACTGGACTTCCTTAGTGAACTTAGCAGGTAACGATTTGAAATATCTGTACCTGCTAGAGCAAGCCCTGAAATACAGAGACTAAATGGCTGAAAGAATGGATTTACATATACCAAGTACGAGAAGCCATTTTTCAAAATATTCCCTTTTCTCTGAGGGAGTGGCTTTTTGGTCTTTTTTTTCTGTTTTGTCTGCATTCGGCATTTCAAGTGCCGAAATTTCAATAGGGAACCAGTTTAGCAACCTTCCTTTAGTAGACCCCACCAAAAAAAAAGCCAATTGCCAATATGCCACTCCCCTACCATAAATTCACTTTAAACAAGTAAGAGCAAAAAACACACAAAATCCCTCCTGACCCCCCCCCCCCCCCACACACACACACACACACACAAACAACCTATTTCCTTTGTTCATTTACTAGTGCAGGGATTTTTTCAAAGTATTGCTACAACATAAAAGCAATTTCTGTTGTTCATAAAATGCCATTCCAAACTCCTGGAAATAAGAAATAATTAAACCATTACCTAAACAATCAAAGTCCTTAAAAGATATCCGATCATTCTCACACTATGGAAAATTCTTGAAAAAAATGTTGGCACAAGTTTCTCAATACACACACTAATATTGCTTCCTTTCAACTAAAGACAGATCTCGGACAAATCCAAGCATTACTACTTTGCTTGGGCTCACTTCGCTCTCCTCCCACTCCAATCCCCACCCACCCCCCATATCATTCCCTTTATACCTATCCAAACAAACCACACCTCTCTACTTCCACCCTAATCCCCTCCCCTCTATTTCCTTTCTTACAAACCTCTTCCCCTTTGCACCTCCCCACACTCACCTGCCTATTCCCTATCACATCCTACACTGACTCTCACCCCTCCCTCTCCTCTATTCTTGCACATTATCATGCCTCCTAAATCACAAACTATACTCCTACTACCGCTATTCTATGTCCTCTACTACCACACCTCCTACCACTCCCAGCTATCTTCACCCCATTTCCACCCCTCAAGCTACACTCTAAACTCAAGTACTAAACCACAACCACATCTAAAAAAATCTGTCCCTCCATCCTTCCCCCTACCACTAACATTCCTAAAATAAAAATATCTCCCCCTCCTACAACACCTTTAAAACAAAAAACAAACGTCTACCTACTCAAACAATTACTCCACTTCAAACCTCTACTTCTATCAGGAGACATTCATCCTAACCCTGGCCCTACAGAGTCTACCCTGAACAGTAACCCTCCAGTACCTAAACCTACCAACGTCTCTTACTCAGAAAAGCAAGTAACTTTCTGCTCTATCAACCTCAGGAGTTAATAAAGTCCATGAATTCCATGCCTGGTTAGCTAACTATACTCCTGACATAGTTACCCTAACTGAAACATGGTTGAAACCACAATACCAAGACAGTGAACTTATCCGTCCTGGCTATAACAGCCTTAGACTTGATTGACCTAATAAAAAAGGAGGAGGAGTCTCCATACTCTACTCTGATCATCTCTTGCCAATTAGTCTCAAATCTGCTTTATCCTCCTTTTCTACAGCTGAACTTCTACTGACCAACTTTAAACCTAACAATTTCACCACCATAACTGTTGTAGCAATCCATACCCCCCTGGAGATAATATTAACATACTCGAAAACATCCTATCCCACCTCTCTCAGACCATCCACAATGAAACCATCATACTGGGAGATGTAAATATAGATTGGCTCTCAATACAAACTCCCAACCCTACTTCTTGTATTAACCTGCATGGGGTTTGAGCAGCTAATCACAACCACTACTTATATTAATAAATCTCACCTCCCAAGCTCTCTTCTGGATAGGATTTTGGTCTCCCACGCCCAAAACCCTTCCAAATGTCCTTAGTGAACACTTCCCTACAGCGGTCACCAGACATACTCTCCACTACACCAGACCCTGCAAGTTTATTAACAACCGCAAACTTTCAAAATTCTGTCCTGACTCCTTCATTGCCTTCTCTCTAGAATTAACTGTTCTCATCTCGCCACTCTCCCCTTAAATTAAGCTGTCCATTCCTTCAACACCACCTTCCTTAACATTCTTATAACTCCCTCACTCCTCTCCGCACAATTAGAATAAAATACAGCACAGCTCCTTGACTTACTAAATCTACCCGAACCCTCATGAAAAACTGAGACAGGGTATGGAAAATGTGGACAAAAACCAGGACCCCTTCTCTCCTTCAGACATATAAAGAACTTAGAAACAAAATAAAAAAAAAAAATCATCCACAAAAACAAATTGAACTTCTATGCTAATCCCCCCCCCCAACTACTCTAAAATCAGAACCTAAAAAATTCTGGAACTCTATCAATCATAGTCTACATCCTGGAAACCCTTCCCCTCCAAACCTTTGCCCTAATAAAACCCCTGAAGACACGGCCATTAAATTTAACAATCATTTTATAAACTCGATAACCACCTTAATCAATTCTCTTCCCCCTAGCAACAATGTCAACACCCTCACTAACTCTGTATCTCTTCCCAATCCTTCTAACTCTTTCACTTTTAAAGCAGTACCAACTAACTATATAAAAGCGTTACTCTCTAAACTCAAACTCTGCTCCCCCTCAGCTGACAATCTATTTCCTACAGATTGCCTCTGAACCCCTGGCCTATCCTGTTTCTATTTTGATCAACCGCTCTATAACACTGTAAATACAGTGTCTGATCAAAAATAAAGACATTATTTTCAAGTACTACCTCCAAAAATAAAGAAATTAAATCTATTTTAATGTGGGTATATTCACTGTGTACAGATAAATATCTCCTCACCGCATTAATACCTGCTTTATTTGGAATAATGGTAAAAAGAGATTGTACATCTAAAGTGACAAAGTAGATACTATAATCTGTCTGAATACGTACACTTAAATCAAATAGGTCAGTCAGGAATTGCTTTGTGTCTCTTAGGACACATGGGTTTAGCTCAAGTACTGGACGCAACATTCTCTCAATATAAATCGAGAACGGCTCAGTGCTCCAGCCTGGACCAGAGACAAAGGACCTCATGGGTGGTTGCAGTTCATCTTTATGAACCTTTGGGAGCCCTTGTATTGATGGTATCATGGGATATTCTACTAATAAAAAGGCAGATAACTCTTCATCAATAACTGAACTTTTAATCGTCCTCTAACATGTTAGAAATACTACATTGTATCATGGTCAAATCTCCAAGATTAATAATAGTATAGTATTTGTCATCATCCAGCATATGTTTTATGGAGGTATTATACCATTGTTATGTTACCCTAAAGTTTAAAGTATTCAATCAGAGGAGCAAATATCAGGAACTTTTCCCTGTGGACAATGCAATTTCTGTACATATATTGATTCTAGTAGTAGTTTTGTACATCCAGATATAGGAAAACAATTTACCTTCTCATTATGTGCCAATTGTAATACTGCCCATGTGGTTTATCTGGCCATCTGTAATTCCTGTGAATCATTTTATGTAGGCAAGACAAACAGGTTTTTGAAAAAACAAATAAGGGAACATATTTATGCCATTAGGATTATGTCACATAATAACGCCCTGGCTAAGCATGTGATGAGCTGTGGTAATGAACATCAGTTTAGGGTTTTAGTGATAGATGCCATCTCACCTAATGTAAGGGAAGGAGATATTCGAAATGCCATAGAGAAGAAAAAAACTTGTTGGATTATGAGACTGAGGGCTGATAGAGGTAATGGCCTTAATGAGAAGGCCTCTCTGAAACCCATTCTTAAGTCTAGGAGAAAAACTTTTAAGAAGTAACACACTTATATGCTTTTAATTGTAATACTATCCAGTTATAATTATTTTCTCTATTGTCTCTATTGCTACTAGAAAGTTATTTATTTTTTATATATTCTAGCATATTAATTGTGTTCTACCAATCAGTTATTACGCTGCTTTATCTAGTGATATGTACATCAAGTTTTACTATAGAAATGTTCTGATATTTAGTGTAATGTATTTATTTTTATATATATTAGGTTGTACTGAAAACGTTCTATGCAATAATATGTATGCTAATAATCTGTCAGGTATCTGAAATTTACTTTGAATTACTCTACAGAGAAGATAGAGTATTTAGATGTTTTTGTTGAAAGACAAATTGATGGACGTATAAATACAGGAGTATATAGAAAGGGATGTCAAAGAACTACATTGTTCCACAGGAGAAGTATGCATCCACAATATACCTTCAGAAATATTATTAGGGGACAAGGCATGTGAGCCTCCTCTCTAAATGCATCAAAAGAAGGTTTTCAAGAGGAATTTAATACATTAGAGTGAAGACTGGTAGACAGAGGATATAGGAAAACTGAAGTACACGAAGGGTCGAGTATGATCTGTGATTTGAGACTAGATAGAGCCACCCCTCATTTTTCACACAATGCGGCAAATTCAGTTATGGCTTCTACACCTACTATACATTCTGGAATTCAGATGCCCATGTTTTTTACTACAGATAATAATGTGGTATTTGATGCCATTAATAAACAATTGTATATCCGGGGTGGTACAGCGGTAGCATTGTTACCTCACAGCAAGAGGTTCTCCTGTTCGATTCTCAACTAGACTGCCTTCTGTGTGGAGTCTGCATGTCCTCCCCGCAGTCAAGTGGCCTCTGAAAGACATGCGAGAATGGGTGTCCCTTCGCTGAAGGTTGGGTGTCGGGCTGGCAACTCGGCACCATAAAAATTGACTGCCAATCATTAGCGGACCGAAGTTCCACTGTGGCAACCCCTAACAAGGAAAAGCAGAAAAGACAAACAAACAATAAACACTGAGATATTCTTACTACTGATCCAGTTTTACATGATATAGTGGGAGACAGACTAAAGTTTAGGTTCACGAATAAACCAAATCTTAAAAGATTGTTATGTCACCCTAAAGTCAAAAGCATTAAATCAGAGGAGCAAATATCAGGAACTTTTCCCTGTGGACAATGCAATTTCTGTACATATATTGATTCTAGTAGTAGTTTTGTACATCCAGATACAGGAAAACAATTTACCTTCTCATTATGTGCCAAATGTAATACTGCCCATGTGGTTTATCTGGCCATCTGTAATACCTGTGAGTCATTTTATGTAGGCAAGACAAACAGGTTTTTGAAAAACCGAATAAGGGAACATCTTTATGCCATTAGGATTATTTCACATACTAATGCCCTGGCTAAACATGTGATGAGCTGTGGTAATGAACATCAGTTTAGGTTTTTAGTGATAGATGCTATCTCACCTAATGTAAGGGAAGGAGGTACTTGAAATGCTACAGAGAAGAAAGAAACTTGTTGGATTATGAGACTGAGGGCTGACAGAGGTAATGGCCTTAATGAGAGGGTCTCTCTGAAACCCATTCTTAAGTCTAAGAGAAAAACTTTTAAGAAGTAACACACTTATATGCTTTTAATTGTAATACTATCCAGTTATAATTATTTTCTCTATTGTCTCTATTGCTACTAGAAAGTTATTTATTTTTATATATTCTAGCATATTAATTGTGTTCTATCAATCAGTTATTATGCTGCTTTAACTAGTGATATGTACATCAAGTTTTACTATAGAAATGTTCTGATATTTAGTGTAATGTATTTATTTTTATATATATTAGGTTGTACTGAAAAAGTTCTATGCAATAATGTGTATGCTAATAATCTGTCAGGTATTGCAGAATGATACAACTTTAAATTTTAATTGAATGACCTTAATGATTGACTAACTTAAAATATTTAAGCATCCTTAATGTTTTATGCACATATTTGGTCTGAAGAAGCGAAATGTGAAAGCGCTAACCTGTGCACAATTAAAGAAGTTTTATTTCATATACTCATACTGTGGATACTGGAGCTTACTTACAACCGTGGTTGTTTCTGCTGCCTAATTTCCTTTTATTGTTTCATTTTTACTCATTTTGGTGGCAAAACATTTACTCAGTGGGTAGTAGTGTTTTTCGTATTTTTATATATGTTAATACTGCTTAGAATTTGTCTCATTTGCTTTTTACATGTTTTCTGTTTCAACTTTGAACATAGACATGTTAAATCTATTGTTCTGCTCTATTTTAACATTTTCAATTAAAACTGTTCAAGTTTCATTCAAAATATGATGCATCAGTAATAGTTTGAATAAGTTAAATACAACAAATGAATTAAAATCCAAGAGGAAGCACTTTTACAATGAGAATGATGATGTGAAAAAGTTTGTCTTTGGAGAGAAGGATGTAGATGCACTGAAATGTTTTTTATTCCTTACCAACCTCGAGAAAACCAATCAGAATTAAAAAATACATAGGAAATAAGATTGGGGGTACACATTACTGATAAACTACTGTTTATCTATTAGGTTGGATACTGACCAGACTAGACAAGCCAAATGGTGGTTACTTCCTGAAAAATATGTTTCCTAATTTGAGAGACATTATACAAAAGAGAATAAAAGTATGTGTTAAAATCTGAAGACCTACATGGAGGGGTGCTTTAGTGGAATGAGTCAGGCTGAAGCTTCCAATAGCAGCAATGGAAACAACATACTTAGTTGTAAAAATATGAACTATTCACAGCATTAAGTGAGACACAAAACTAATTTTCACAGATATTTGTTTTATCCAGAAAATGCTATTCTGAAGCTGAACTGCATAGGATACTAGAACACCTTTTTTGTGCCAGAACTTACTTCACCACATGTTCTCAGAAGTTGGGAACCCCTAGTGTTATCAAGGTCAGAACATAACAGCTGTGTGCATATTTTTTCTTTTTATTTCTATTTTTTTTGTAATAATCCATGGTCACCTTTTGAAAGAGTGAGTACTGGGAAAGGGTGAGAAAAACTGAAGGCAGCATGTGATATATGTTTGGCTACTGAAATCATAATCGCATTTCCAGCAAAGTGCTTTGTAATATATACATTTCAAAATCTACGAAATGTAAGAAGATAAGTAATCACAGTTATGAACACAGTGGAAGACTTAAGGCAAAGCAAAGAAACTTTTTTTGTGCAGAGGGCGGCTGTCACATGGAGCATTCTTCCACAGCCATCCTGATAATAAGCTTCTAGTTCATTCTGCAGTATTCCAGTGTTTTTCTTGCATCTAAACTGCAAGCGATTTAGTGATTCCGCTAACTTTCCTAGCTACTTGAAGTACAAAATCTAACCAGTGCCACATACGAATTTATATATAATAAAATGTAGTGGCAAACAAGCCACAATTGAAGACAACAAAAAAATCAAACCCGATAATACAAAATTGTGAATCAAAGTCTAATCAATATCGCATGAAAACAGTCACAAGTAAATCATCCTCTTCAAACTACAAACACTGTAGTACAGAAAAGCAATGGTAACAACCCAAATTATACCTATCCCAAGCTAACACCCTTTAACACCACACACACACACACACACACACACACACACACACACACACACACACACACACACACACACACACACACCTTTCATCCTGCTCGCAGCCAAAATAAAACATGTTTGATACACACACACACACACACACACACACACACACACACACACACACACACACACATCTTTCATCCCGCTCGCACCCAAAATAAAACATGTTTGCTGTTTCCTACTTACTTTGTCAGACAGAGCAGTACCCAGGACCACTTCTCGCCATTCGCAAACCTTCCCCGGATCATTCAGCCAGAAAACAATGGACGAGTTCCCGTTCACAGAAGCTAAGCCACAGCCAGAATTCCCGCTCGCAGATAATTTGAACAGCAAGTCAGCAACCCTTGGTAGCCGGAAATGTGAGCCCTTGAGCTCAATTCTGACAGGTTGGCAGCCCTGATAGAGCTGACGTCATCGCGCACGTGATGACGTCAGCTCAAAAGGGAAAAACATAATTAAAAAAAGAAAAAAAAATTGGAAATGAAGGGGTGCCATTCAGGAATCGTGGCACCCCATTATTTGGACCCCAAAACTCAGTAAAAAATGAGTAATTTGGGACGGTTGGGAGGTATGGACTTAGAATTGTTACAAATTTATAAACCTAAAACCAAAATAGGATGTGTTCTCTATAACTATAACCCAGCCATATCCTGGAACTAACTTCCTTTAGAAATAAAGTCCCTTGACCATAGCAAGAGTTTCAAATTAGCCACCCGAAAATACCTAAGAAAAAAATGGTCCTGCCATTGTAATCATACCCCCCGAAATTACTATCCTTACACCAAATACTCCTCCTCACTCCAAGTTTATTGATAACTTTGTCCCCACTTCTTCCTTCCTTCATTTCTTTCGTTCTTAATACCCTCCCACTACTACCTTTCCTCCCTGTCTATCCTATCTATACTCAAATCAGACTGCTCCTAAATAACTAATTTTATCATGTCTGTCTCACAGGTCTCCTCCACTTTATTTCCTTATATCTTCATCCAGCTTTTCTATATATGCTTTCTAAACCCTAAAACAATTATTTAGGTATTATTCATTTAATATGTTATTGTATCCTGTTCATAATGTTTTGCTGACTGCAACTGATTTTTGTTAAATTGTATTCACTGAGGAGGTGCTTTTCTCCTCAGGTCTCTGCTGAAAATGAGCCAAAAGCTCAGTCAGACTAACCCGGTTAACAAACGTAAACTAAATAAATAAATAATAAATTCATCTAATGAATCCACAACAAAAATCTGATCGTTAATTCCTCCAAAACGAAAATTGTGTTTGTTCTTCAAAACCGCTCAGAAATTCTAAAACTGCCAACTCCTTGTACATTATTGAACATAACAATCTACCCAAAGAGAACAAATACTGGACATTTACACATATTTTACATATACTGGAATCTGACTTGACCGTTCATTGAATTTCCATTCCCTTCTAAAAATATATAGAAAAAATCAACTACTTCTAATGCTGGGCATAAAACTTCTTCTTTCTCTTCCCAGAAGAACAGCCACTGGAAAATGTATTCTGGCTTTTCAATTAGAATAGCTCCCTCTCATCCCTTCATAGGTTCATAGGTAGGTACTAGTCTATTGGCCCTAGGGCCTACATAAGCCTAGCCAAAAAGGTAACCTGGCTTTCGCAACCCAAGAAAATTATTTTCCTGTGACCCTGTTGAACAGAGCTACAGAAGTGATCCCCAGGGTGAATTTCCTATCTCCCATCCAATCTTCAAGATTTTTCTTGAAGAGTGCTAATGAGAAGCTTTGTTTGATACAGATAGGTAGTTTGTTCCAGAGTATGGGAAGTCTCTGGGACAGGAATCTACCCTTCCAGCATGTTCTGTTTGTTGTGGTGACAAGGTTTAAGTCTCTAGAGTGTGTAGCTTGGAGGGATTGGGATTTCTTTAAGTGGAACATGTCCAAAAGCTCTGGGTTTGACATAGCTTTGTATGTTAGACAGAGATCGCCTCTGAGTAGGAGATATGCGACGGAGTAAAGCTGGAGTTTTTTTAGATGGTCTGTGCAGAGCATCTGTTTGAGGCTGGTAACCCTCTTTGTGAAGTATGTCTGCGGCCTTCCTAGTTATTGTAGATATCTTGTGAGGTACATACCAAAAGGGGTGCTGTACTCTATAATGGATCTAATGAGTGACAAGTAGAGGGGAACAATGACCTTTTTTTTCCTGGATGAGAAACCTTTTGTATGAGGTGTGCCATGTAGAAGGATTTCCTGACTACTCTGGTAATGTGATTATCAAAGGAGAGACTAGTGTCCACCCTTGTCCCAAGCTCTCTTATCACACTTTCGTGTGTTAAGTAGACTACTGCCTATGTGGTAGTTCATGGGTACAGCATTTTTAACAAAAGGAATGACAATGCACTTTTTGGCACTGAGCTTGAGGCCATGGATTTGACGCCAGGCATCTATCTCAGTGAGGCCCTTTTATAGGATGTCCACATTGTTAGGAGTTTCACTTATGGCTCCTAGTTTGCAGTCATCTGCAAACTTCATTAGCCAAAGATCTTCTGTGTTAGCCTGTACTTCTGAGAAGTAGATACCAAACAGGAGAGGACCCAGGACTGAACCCTGTGGTACTTCTCTAGTCACTGGTCTGAAAGGCTCTAAAAGAAGCACCACATCTATTCGATCCATTGGACATAAAAATGTGCAGGACTAGTACACATTCACAAAGGAAAGAACATTACTGTAAAACCATAGAGAAAGCAAACTAGCTACCCATCAGATAAAAGCTGATCTCCTACCCTCAATTTAAGATTCTAAATGCACAATATATCTCCTAACTTCAAAACTCAGATTATTACCACCCAAAATTCCCAGGGATCAGAATATTCTACAAATCCCAAATCAAAATTATAGCGCATCAACCAATGTTTTTTAATCTTAGGTACCAAGATTTGGGAATATCCCATCATCTCAAAAAATAGGCACTTTCCCCAATTTCTGTAACTAAAAAACATAGGCAATCCACAGAGTTTGAGTGAAGTCTGGTATCCTGCCTGTGACCCAGAGAGTGACAGGGCAAACAAGAAACAAGTGTACAAAAGATTAGTCCACATAAAAAAATGAAGCTAGCAGATCTAGGAGAGTCTCTGAGACCCTCCCGGTGTCATCCATCTATGTACTTAACTGAATAAACTTCTTGAAACTTCAACAAGGTGTCTTTATTCCTTCAACAGGGAGGGTACAAGCATCTCCTAGATGAGTGGCATAATGGTTAAGGTGTTTACCTTACAAACACAGGGTGCAGGCTTTGATTCCCACATGAGGTAACTGGCTACGTTTAAAATAGTGCACAAGGGCAGTTAGCCTAGTACTAAAACTATGAACTGTGAATTAGATCTGCTAGCTAAAATGATTTTTATCTAGATTAACCCTTTGTACATGATAAAAGCTCATCTTTAAAAACAAGCAAACTGAAACTGCCTTGCTGCAATGACATATTTATTATAGTCTCTTATACCTCCAAACAAAATTGTATCTATTGTAACATATAATGTTTCTTCTGTATGCACACATGATCCATGTTGTTTGGGTGCTGCTACATTTACATTTGTACCTATTCCTCTTTTAAATAATGTGCACTGTACATACCTTCTAATCTTTTTGCTCATTTTTACATAAGGTGCTTCAACTTATGTCTTGCCATTAACTTTATAGGTTGAGACTGAAATTGGTCTATTGTAAGCAAACTGAGACTAAATAATTATGCCCATTCATTCATACATATAGACATACATAAACAAATATTACTAAAGTGGAAAGAAATACCTGTTTTTTTTTAAACCAAACACTGACATTAATCTGTAAAAGGACAATATTCAGTGTGGATTATACCTAACTTACCAAGAGCAGAAATCTGTATTTCAGGTGCTTATTGGGTTGAATACAGCCAAACTGAGGGCCTTCATTGTAAATAGTTCCAGTTGGATCAAAGAAAGGAACATGGCCATCTCTTCCTGTGCATAGGTAGACCTTTTCCAGTTGTAGCTTATAGGCTGAGTTCAGATCTTGTTCAGGGTTCCACAAGACCCGCCCATATAATGTCTGGCCTGTTACACAACAAAAAAAAAAAAAAAACAGTAATATTAAATACACACGCATACACACACACACACACACACACACACACACACACACACACACACACACACGTGTATATATTACTCTACATGTTCTAGAAGGTGACCTAGAGATTATATAAAGTTATAATTTTACAATTTCAAAATTTCAGCATGCCTCTTTTGTGGAAGACATACACATAGCATACTGTTCTACACAAGATACAGAGAAACAAAATGGGTGATAAGTAATGAAAAGAGTCTTCCAGTTAGTTGTTCAATGTTAAAACAGCCAAACTTATTTCAGTGATATAGAAACTGATTATTATGTTTATTTTGGAAACACATCAGAATGGACAAGCAAGACCCATGTTTGTTCAAGAGACTGGGGCTACATTCCTTTATTTTTTGTAGATTGCTCACATTTAGAAGGAAAAATGTCTCATGTTTACTCCATGCAGCCTGATTCTGTTCACCTCATGTTCTTTTACTTATCACCTTATATGGTAGTGCAATTTACAGTCAACTATATACAGACTACATGGCAGTGCACTGAACAGACTCAAACATGGTACCTGTAGGGTTGCCAGCTTTCTTTGTGGTTAAAACCGGACTAAGGTCACGCCCCTTGTATCACCCATAACTCCACCCATTCTCACCCTCCTCTCCCATCCATGCTCCGCCCAATTCATGACATCATTGTGACATCAGCTGATGGGAACGCCCTCTTTTTCTGTTCCGGATGTCTGCTTTCAGACGATTTACTATGCTTTTCTATAAAAAAGCATAGTAAATCAGCCAATTTAACAACACTGACAGTCTGTTTCCTTTTGTGAAACAGAATACTGGAGTACTGGAGTTTGTACAGTGTTTTCCTGACTACCAGAGAATTGATTTGATTTGTGGATAATCCAGAAAAAAAAATGGATAGGTGGCAAAAGGGGGGGGGACGCAGTCAGGTTAGTTGACTACTGGGAGAAAGTGGGACAATAGGTTTAGTGGTTGTGAAAAGATTACCTTAAGAAGCTCTGACATCACGTGTGGAAAGACATCAATGTAAGAGGCAGCGATTCCTCAAATAGACAAAACATTATCTTGCAGAAAAATTTCAACATTGAGAAAAATAGTATACACACTCATTCAAAAGAATTCCCTTTATAAACAACACAAAATAGTTTTGTAAAGTGTATTTTCTCCTATTCTAACCATGGCAACCCCACATGCAGCATACTTACTGAATTCCCAACTAGGTCAGTTATTCAAAGCAAATGGTAAGGCTTTGGCTGCCAAAAGTAGAAAACTGACAGTTTAGAAATAAAAACAATGCTTTTTTTTTTCAAAAGAGGTACCAGAAAAATTATGACAAGCAGAATTACTTTACGTCCAAGGCATAAAGCAGACAGGGGAGCCCACAGGATTTTTTGCAGGGGGTGCAAACCAAGAGCCCTCCCCTTGCAACCCCCCCCCCCCCAAACACACACACAGCCATTCCAGTGTGCCATTACTTGGCTATTTCTCCACAGTTGCCATAAACACTGTTCAACACCCTCAGTGTGCATACTGTTTTATGTTTTACTTCTACAATGACTACGGATATTTGGATTTAGTTTACAACTTTTATTTCAAATTTTATAGCACAAACACTGATAGACATTTGCTAAACAGAACAATAGTCTTACAATGAAAACAGACTTAGCATTAAAGATTCTGTACCTTTGAAACAGAATTCACTTCAAAAGCATTGAAATCCACAAAGAAAATGCATCTGTACAGTGGCATGTTAAGTTTACCTTTGGGCTGTTTTCAAACCATAGGCCCCTTGCACACATTTTTAGGGCCATGCAAAAGTTTTGTAATTCACCTTCCTGATTTTATTAATTATAATATATAATTGACTTATATATCTTGAATAATACAGCACCCCTTGTTAAAGTGCATTTTAAATTTATAGTTTTGAACATTTTTCCAGTAAGCACTGAAACAAAACATACAAACTGCCCAATTCAGAACACTTCAACCATAAAAGGCCACTCAAACTTCTGTCATTACAATCCACCAATATCAGTCAATATACACAATCTCTGCAGAAGTACAAGTCATCTGAAAAACTCCACATTAAAGATATCTGAAACTAATGAAGAGGTTGTTGTTAGAAAACAACTGTGCATTTCAGTGTTTCATCTACAAATTCAGTGCCTGCTGTCCTCAAAGAATAAACTGCCTATGTTACATAAAAAAAAAAAAAAACGATAAGCTGGTATATTGCAATAGGGAATGTGTGGCAAACTGAAAAACAGGTTCATAGTTACTAGGCAACTCATCCAAAGGAGGACATCCTCAGGACTGCAGCACCACAACCCCTTAAAATACAAATATGCAGCCCTCTGTAACCCCAAACACAGCAGCATATACATTAAAAACCCTTAGCTGGAGATGTAGTAATATAGCAAGCATGCATTGGTCTGTAAACAGTTATCTTCTTTGTTGGTTCATCTGTATCTCTTCAATATTTATATATTTGAAGCTGGTACTTTCTGGCCTTGTGATGGATAAAATGTTGCCCGTTAAAATTAATTTGAAAAAAAAAAAAAAAAGAAGAAGAAGCACGGCTTGTACACACTGCACCTGAACAACATCTACGCCTAAGGACTGTTTTTATTTCCCCAGTAATGTGCTGTGCATTCAGTTTTGAGGGAGGTACTAGCAGATGTTACAGGAATTACTAAGAATATATCGATTTCTTTGACAGCTTTATTTTTAACACAAACAAGGTTTCCAATAATATTTTGGTGTATTGTGTACTTCTGCTGCCAAACCCCTGCATGCTGTCTTCAGCAAACCTGACATAAAGCCGAGGTTTGACAGCTGTCAGTTATTAAACATGTTTTTCTTCTGTTCTTATTTACACACATTTATAGTCATGCTGGTATGCCAAATACTGAGTGCACTAGGACCTAAACGACTGACTGCTCACATAAATGGATTAGCTTTACAATACCAGCAAGGAAAAAAAATCAAGAGCAAGAAGACAGCAACGAATACTATCGGTAGGATATTAACTTAAAAACCCTGCATCATTAAACACAATAAGTTGAATGTTCAATCCCATAGCATAGCGGAACCCATGCAATTAAGATGAAACCCTGGTCGATTTCACAACATAAAACAGACCCCAGTTCAATGAGTATACTGCAATAAGGAAATCCACCAATGCACAGCAAATTCCACCAACCTCAGGGTAAAGACACCCTCTCATTCACTCAATTTAATCACAGTATTACTACAAAAATTGGAGATGAACAACCATTACATCTTGTTTTAGAGGGTGGTACTACTTGATTTTCCAGTCATCTCAAAGTCCAGCGCAGACAGCTAATAAATGGGATTGTGTGGAAAAAATGCACCCACCTGATTTTTTTTATTTCCAAAAAAAGTTTTAAAAGGGGCTAGCGAGCGCCCCTGCTCCCATGCCTAAATCCGCTACTGGGAGATTAATGCTCTACCTGACTCACCTATATCACCAAAAAGCATACCGGGACCACAGGCAATAAGGAGGGGAGAGAGAGAGAGAGAGACAGTAAAGATGGCGCAGGAGAAACGCCTGAGACCGTGGTGGTGGCACACAAAACCCAGACTTCACGTGTCCAGTTTTTAATGAAATTTATAACCGGACAATTTGTGGGAAAACTGGACAGTCCGGTCAAAAAACGGACAGCTGGCAACCCTAGGTACCTGTGAATCTTTCATTTACTTCTCCAAATATTAACTCAGAACAGGTAATTTCTCCACTTAAATACGGTCTCTATAAAATAATCAAAGCTGATAATCAGTTTTAAATTGCTATTTGATTTACTAAAAGTAAATACACACACATCCATGCGCTGGCATGACTTACAAATATAAATATACAATTATTTTAATAATGATGTACAACAAACCACCACAACTGATTTAACACTTGGGATAACTACTTCTGCTATGCCATTTCATTCACCACCACAGTAAACAGTCTCTGTGTCATGCATTATTTCTCAGCACTGATGACTGAACTCCCAATCACACTCTCTGACATGGGAACTCTACTATCTCCTATCTCCATTTTAAAACAGGACTTGCTACAGTCCAGATGTTCATTTGCAAATGTCAGCATCACTTAATGATGTTAACATCATCAGGAGCCATGTGTAGAAGCAAAATTAATCATGCTGTTATTTAAACTGCAATTCCTTTTCACTCTGTAATGCTGCAGTTTTCTGCATTTTTTATACAATTCAATAAAAATGCTGTCATCCAAAATAGTCATTTTTACTGATTACTTCAAAACTTGTCAGTAACACTAGTTAAATTTGTTCTTCAAAAGTCTCCTCTGTAAATAGGTTTTGCCCAGTAAAGTTAACAGGGAATGAATGCATGGATAAATAAATCTATCATGCTAATTTTAAACATCCACCAAGCTAGGGGTAATGAATCAAAAGAGTCTGCCTGCATTCTGGCCACTAGCAGACCTCCACCTTACTTCCCCAAACAGATGCCATATTAAATATGTACAATGGGAATATTTTACAGTGCTTCAACAACTTGGTCACTCTCAAAGGGTGCACCTGCCACCATGACTGTATGGGTTCTCTCCTTTAGCCAATTTCATGCTTACAAATATTTTTATAACCGTTAGTAAATATTACAAATGTGTTTCCATCCTTTTGACTTCTCAGCCTGCTGATCATCAGCCTCTCCCTGACCAATGTTCCCAAGAGTCAACCAGGAGAGGTCACTATATCGGCAGCCATCAACAAAGAATACAAAAAACGATAACCTGTATGCTCTTGTTTATGGATACTGGTAGCAAGATACAAGCAGTGAAAACATTTTTGGTCCTTCTAGTTTTATATACACGTCGGGCAAAAATGTTTTTTTTTTTTTTTTACTCAACAAGAAATGAAGTTGTGGACAATAATAAACAGTTGAAGGTTTATCTAGGAGGGGAAGAGGGCAAGAGATAAGTGGGATAAGCTGATTACTCAAAGATACAAACGTTGGGGCTGATTCAATGAGATCAACGACTCGAAAAACTCAAAATCTAAAAGCAAAAGAAACAGATCTCAATGCCAAAGTTATATCTCCACTCTTAATAAAATAAAAATTACAGCAAAGCTTTCTGGAAAAAACCTCCATCAGTGCATAAAATTGCAAATACAAAATGAGAATTTAATACACAGCACGTGACCCCAACAACCAATACAAAAAACACTTCCTTTTTACCACTTAAAGCAGTTAAAAAATATAGCACCATGCATACAAAAATATTAGCATATAACAACTTCAACTTACTCCTAGATATTAAAAGAAGTATATTCATTTCAATTTCATCTGTCTTGCTTTTTAAAATAGGTTTCAAACTAACAGATCCATTTAACTCAGGCTATCTGTCAGCTTGTAACCTTAAAATCTATCTGTACTCAGCAACTTCCATAGTATTCAAAATGTCATCCCCCTCTTACTTTAGGTAGAATCCTTTGTATCACCCTAAATGTAAAAGTGTGTGCAGAGTCATTCTCTACTAAAGAATTAGTCATCACACCTCTGCTCATAGGTTCATAGGTAGGTACTAGGCTATTGGCCTTAGGGCCTATATAAGCCTAGCCAAACAGTACCCTAGCTTTTGCCACCCAAGAAAATTATTTTACTGTGCCCCTGTCAAGCAGAGCCACAGAAGTGATCCCCGGGGAGAACTTCCTATCTCCCATCCAATCATCAAGATTTTTCTTGAAGAGTGCTAATGAGGAGCTTTGTTTGATATAGACAGGTAGTTTGTTCCAGAGTATGGGAAGTTTCTGAGGCAGGAATCTATCCCTCTAGCATGTTCTGTTTATGGTGGTGGCAAGGTTTAGATCCCTAGAGCGTGTAGCTCGGAGGGATTGGGATTTCTTTACGTGGAGCATGTCCAACAGCTCTGGGTTTGACATAGCTTTGTATGTTAGGCAGAGATCGTCTCTGAGTAGGCGATATGCGACAGAGTAAAGCTGGAGTTTTTTGAGACGGTCTGCGTAGGGCATCTGTTTGAGGCTGGTAATCCTCTTTGTGAGGTATTTCTGTGGTCTTTCCAGTTGTTGTAGATGTCTTGTGAGGTACATACCAAAAGGGATGTTGTACTCTATAATAGATCTAATGAGTGATGAGTAGAGGGGAACAATGACCTCTTTTTTCCTGGATGAGAAACCTTTTGTGATGAGGTGTGCCACATAGAAGGATTTCCTGACTACTGTGGCGATGTGATTATCAAAGGAGAGACTACTGTCCACCTGTGTCCCAAGGTTTCTTATCACACTTTCGGTGTTAAGCAGACTATCGCCTATGTGGTAGTTCATGGGTACAGAGTTTTTACCAAAAGGGATGACAATGCACTTTTTGGCATTGAGCTTGAGGCCATGGCTTTGACACCAGGCATCTGTCTCAGTAAGGCCTTTTTGTAGTATGTCCACATCATTAGGAGATTTGATTATGGCTCCTAGTTTGCAGTCATCTGCGAACTTTGTTAGCCAAAGACCTTCTGTATTAGCCTGTACTTCAGAGGAGTAGATACCAAACGGGAGAGGACTAAGGACTGAACCCTGTGGTACTCCACTTGTCACTGGTCTGAAGTTGGATTTAGAGTCTGCTACTTTCACAGTGTGGGTTCGGTCAGTGAGCCAGTTGGCAACCCATCTTGTGACATTGGGATTTATACCTAGTTTAGTGAGTTTGTCTATAATTCCAGAGTGGGGGATGGTGTCGAAAGCCTTGGTGAGATCTAGATAGGCTGCGTGAACCACCTTACCCTCATCTACAGCTTTGGTGACCGCTTCAAAGAAGTCTATCAGGTTTAGGAGACATGATCTGCCTTTTACAAACCCGAACTGGGCAGGGCCCAGAGTTTGGAGATTACCAATGTCATTATTTATAAGTTCCATGATGATACGCTCCACAGCCTTGCAGACCAGGCTCGTCAGGCTAATGGGGCGGTATTTCCCAGGGTCCGTGGTGGCTCCCCCTTTGTGGAGTGGGATAACTTACCCAAATAAAAATGTTTACAGGCAACACAAACAGCCAAATAAAATAAATGTTCAGTGTTGAATGTAACAAAACATTTAAATTCAAAAGGTATCTTAGTTCTAGGATGTTCAAAAACAGTATAAGAGTCCAAATACTTACAAAAATACAGTAACAAGAGGGGAAAAGTGCCTTTCCTTTAAGTCACCACAGACTCAAAGTTAACATTCATTTCACTATAACATATCCTTTGTTTTAATTCTTGATGTTTTTTATAAGAAAAAGTAGTAGTCTTAGCAATAAATATATTCAACTCTGGCATGGTAGTCAATATGCTCCAATTAATTCCAATTACATTAATAACCCTGTAGGTATTAATACTATATCGTATAACATATCTCACACTAGCATTCACTTCTTTATTATAAGCAATTTATGGCTGATTTGGAGCAAAATAGGGTCTAGCTTTCCCTTCCCTTTCTCAGTGGACAAAAGTAGACATCTCATTTAAGAAAGCTTTACCATATTCAGTTCCTTCAAACTCACATCTAAGTGCACTCAACTGCTCATTACATAATGTCACATCAATAGTATGTAACTTCGGAGTTGAGATCCATTTATTTTGCTTTTAGATAAGCTAATTACTCAATAGAACAAGGTGGTTTACGATTACCTGATTTAAAGGGATATTTTTAGAGCGATACAGTTAAGGCTCATATATATATATATATATATATATATATATATATATATATATATAAACACATGCAGAAGGTTATAATTCAAAGCGGAAAGGAATGATGATGGATAAGGATGTTGGATAAGAATTTTGCAGGTTCTAGATCTTTATAATCTTTCCCTTGATGAGAAAAATGCTCTCAAGGAAATTAGCAACAACTACAATTTAAGAATTTTGAAGGCCGATAAAGGGGGTGGGCTGGTTTTAATGGATCAAGATCAGTATGTTAAAAATATGGAGAACATGTTAAAAATGAAAACAGGTATCATTAAGTGGATGGTGCTTGTATTAATAACTGCTATAAATATTTGCGTGCATTTTTATTTGACAGCTTATTGGAGAGCAGTACAGATGAAAGCACATTTAATTTTATAATATCGAGAATCCCAAGGTTGGTGTTTTGTTTGGGATTCCCAAGCTGCATAAGTGCATACAAAACCTCCTCTTTCGACCAACTGTATCTGCTCCCAACTATATAACAGAAGGTATTTCTTTGCTGATTGATACTATTTTGAAACCTTTGGTCAAAAAAATTGGAGTCCTTTACTTTATATTCTTGGGATTTTTAAATCAGGTTTGTGAATTTCATAGTGTCTACAAGTATAGTTCTGAGGTCAATATTATGTGTGCTATAGACATTTGTTCACTATTTACAACTATTCCCCATAAAGAAGGGGTAGAATATGTTAGAATGTTTTTAACTAAATTTACTGACATTAACATTCAAGAAATTAACATTTATTGTAGTCTGACAGAGGTTTTATTGGACAACTATTATTTTGTCTTCAATAAGAATTTTTACAAACAATTAAGGGGGGTAGCCATGGGTTCTCCAGCTGCGCCATCTTTTGCTAACATAGTTTTAGGATGGTGGGAAAATACAGTGTCGAGGCATCTCAAAAATTCATTTAAGGTATGTTTTTACAGGCATTTTGTCTACGATTTATTTTTTTGCATTAGAGGGTAGTCAGGTAGATTGTCAAAATCTCTTAAAAGAATTGAATGAGAAGTCCCTTTTCTTAAAATTCACACGAGGAGATGTTGGTCAAGTGGTGAACTTTTTAGATGTTATGTTGAAGTGGAATGAAAGTAGTTTAGAATTTGACAGTAGAATACATAGAAAAGTCACTTTTACCAACAGTTACTTATATTATAATAGTAACCACCCATTATTTATGAAAAGGAACCTCCCTAGGGGGCAATATATTAGGGTCAGCCGAATGACTACTGACAACGTCATGTTAAACAAAGATTTTGAATTTATTACTAGACATTTTGTCAGTAGGGGCTATGAAGAGAAGTTTTTGAGACAGTCAGAGAAAGAAATAAAAAACAGAAGGCAGTCTTGTTTCCCTCCAATATTAAGACATCCTTTTATTAGTAACAGGGACAAGGAAATCAACAGCAATATGTTTGAAGATAGAAGGATGGCCTCTAGTTTAAACATGAGCAATGATGCGGCCAACATTTGTGCGATTATTAAGAGTAATTGGAAAGTTTTACAAGGGAATAAAGAGTTGTTTGACTGTGTGGGTGATGCTCCAAGCTTTGTTTATACAAACAGACACAATTTAAAAAAACATTTTACAGAAGGGCAATACTTTAGTTACGGGTAGGTTGAATTCTAAAAAAGAAAAAGGGATGTTCAAATGTGGACAGTGTAACATGTGCCATTACATTCTTGAGGGACTATTCATTCTGTTGAGTGAACTTGCTTATACTATCCCTTTATCTGAAA